>NC_020495.1:29188547-29193930 GCF_000184155.1 Fragaria vesca subsp. vesca | reverse complement strand
CTTTCGTCGGCTAAAGTTGACCATAGCCGACGAAAATTTTAAATTAGCCGATGAAAAAAAATTCGTCGGCTAAAGTGGACTTTAGCCGACGAAAAAAAAATTCGTCGGCCTGGTTTTTTATTTTCGTCGGCTAAAGCCTTTCTTCTGGTAGTGCTTGCTTGTATTTAACCATAGTTGTTGCCCTTGCAATTGCCCACAGTCTCTGCTTCAACTCCAAACCAATATGGCCATCCCCTTTGAAGTTGTTATGCATGTGTCTTACACAAAATCTGTGCTCAGCTTCAGGGAATAGGTTTTTAACAGTTGCTTCTAGGCCTTTTTGCTTATCTGACATAAATGCATAATGCCTTGAATGATGGATATCCAAATCCTCTTTCAGAAATGTCAAGAACCAAGTCCATGTGTCAAATGTTTCTCCCTCAACAATAGCCCAAGCAATTGGGTACATTCCATTGTTCCCATCAATACCTATAGCTGAAAGCAATTGTCCCTTATGAACACCCTTGAGATGACATCCATCTAAACCAATGATAGGTCTGCAACCTACCTTCCAACCCTCTTTCAATGCAGATAAGCAAATGTAGATTCTCTGGAACTTTGCCACATCCTTGTCAAGCTCTGTTTTAATCCAAACACTACTACCTAGATTTCTCTTCTTCAATTCATGAGCATAAGACTCCAGGTTGTTGTACTGATCTTCAATAGTGCCTTGTGCCATCCTAAGAGCTTTTGCCTTAGCTCTATGTGCAAGCTGAAATCCTATCTTCATCTCAAAGTCTTCAGCCACAGCATTTTGAATCCCTTCCCTAGACCATTTACCATCTGCAAGAAACTGATTCTTGTATTCTTCAGCTAAAAATGGTGCATTGCAATGGTATACTCTTTTACCAATGGAACAACAAGTGTGTTTAGGCTTGTATTTCTTTATTTGCAAAGTGGGATTATCCATGTTTGGGCTGCTAGCATACATATAGTAAGGACAACCTACAGATGTGAAGCACTTCACCGAAATCATATGCTTTGTATTCCTAAGGAACCTCAGCTCCTTCTTTGTCATCACACCATGCTTCCGAACAGCATGCTTAAAGACTTTGTTGTTTGGAAAAATCATCCCAAGACAAAACCTTGGATTCTTCATATCATTCTTCTCATCAAATTCAATCCACTTAGAAAACCTCTTCTTACCCTTCACCTTGAAAGGCCCATCATCCACACCCACATCATCAGACTCATGAGCACTCACAAAACCATCTGAATTTGCACCTTCATCTAGATCATCACTTATGTTGCCCTCATACCCCATTTCATCAAACTCATGAACCCCTCCTGTCTCCACATGAGCATCAAACACATCTTCATCATCTTCAGGATTCAATTCATAATCACTGTCTACAATTGCATCATAGTCTGCATCATTTGAGTCTTCACTCCAATCATCCACTTCCTCTTCAGGTATAGGCCTTGAACATTCCCCTCCACTTCTTGTATTATAAACTTTCTGCTTCTTAGGTCTTCTAGCTTTTTTCTTTGGCTTTTCGACTACTTTTTGCTTCCCTTTCCCTTTATCCTTAGACTGCAGAGAGATTAGAGCTGATAGTGCTGGCTCATTCCTTTCTTCTCTTTCACTTGGTTCCCTGATGTGAACTCCAATTGTGGGTCTTCTCCTTGACACAAAATCTATACCACTGCATCCTTGTTGAGAATGCCCAAATGCTTCACCAAATAAATGGTTCATTAACTCTTCATCATTGAAGATGCTATCCACATCCATGTAATCATGTACTTGAGTCCTTGCATTTTTTTGGGCCACTGGTTTTTCTGTAAGAATAGCCTCTTCTTGTACTACATGCTCTTCTTGGACAATTGGATCAGCTCCAATGAGGGGCATGTCCTCTATAAAATGCCCATAATAGCATATATGGTCCACAAAAGGGTTATGTCCCTCCAACTCCAACTCTTGAATACCCCTCCTAGCAGCAAGACAAACAATGTAAACATCTAAAACTCCTTTATACTTTGGTACAAACTGAACCATATCAATCACATCTGCATCAGTACTCAATGGCAAATATCCACTCTCTTCTTCCGAGCCTGGAATCCTATACCAATAAGCAATAGGTCCTTTACAATACCCAATGTCATAAGCCCAGCAATTTAATTCATTAAGAGCCATCTTTTCTGGGTCTACACCATCCACAAACAATACTTCACCACCCTTGTACACCCTATCTATGCCACTGTTACTATAAAGCCTACCCCCATGGTGAATGGCAATTGTAAATACATTTTCATCTGCAACAGAACACATTATGTTGTTATTCAATGTTCAGCTAACAATTGCAGCAACTCAACAACATCATGAAATGGATTGCTTTCCAAACATGTCTTATTTTATCATACCTGTAAATGTGGGTGGGTCTCCTTCCACCCTAAAATACCTCCAATACTTTGCCATATTTCGAAAAGGACTAATCGGGAGACCTGCAACAGAAGTATGTTGTCTGCTGCAAACAACACTACTCAAGCTAATTTGATATCATGGTGCGAACTCAAAACATAATCAACAAAGAGGTTAGGCTCACAACTGTGGTTTATGAATATGGTTGGTTTCACTTGATCGAATTTGTTGTCTGTAGAAGAAAACAACAAAGGAGGCTTGTTTGACTGAAAAGACCATATTGGTTAAAGCCTTAAACGGCTTATGGTTTAGGATAAGGTTTAGGTTTTAAGTTCAAATACCTTTTTACCCATATTTTATTTCATAATAGCATAGCTGGTAACAGACCCATTAACGGCGTGTATGAATAGCGAGTCGGGTAATAAAGTTGATGTACAGATTTGAAAAAAATGAAACTTGATGTATGAAAGTTAGGAATGGATGAAACTTCGTGTACTGTTCTTGAAATTTTTCCTTTCCAAAAATAAAACCCCCAACTTTCTATTTATAAACTTTTCAAAATCGGAAACTAACTTCCTCTAACCGTAACTTTTTCATATGACATCCGTTTTACGCGTGCCGCGTGTCTACGAACTCGTATCGCCAAACTCTACAACTTTCATGGAGGAAGTTTCTCGAGAAACCCAATGAATAAAAAGTCAACTCTATGACCCTTAAAAGAAAAAAGAACCTTTTCGGTTAATTTATGTGACTGAACACTTCCGCTCTTCCTTCGAACCTCAAAAACACACTAACTTCTAACTCAAAAATTCTCAAATAATATTAGAAACTAATATCTAATTTCCGGGGTATTACACACATATTGTTGATAGTGTAGTTTGTGTGATTATGATAAAGCTTGCATGTGTGATTATGATGTAGCAAAAGTGATTTTATATATATATATATATACTGAATTGTTAGTTGTTATGGAAATCATTTGTGATTTCAAAAGATTATGTTGTGTGTTGGATGTAAGAATGGTCAAATTCTTTGATTCATCAATGTTTAATTAGCCTTAGAAATCCCGTTTGAGAATCTTGTCAGGATTGTGTTTGATAAAATGATTCTTGAATTGTCCCATTTTTGGACAGTTTGCATGAACATGATTTTGTTTCGCAATTTACAGTTCTTGTGTTTTGCGTTATCGATTATGTGTATATATTTCGACGGGGTCTCTTGCTACCGTTTTTTGAGGGCATATTAGGTATAGATATTCGTGTACTTGAGGAATAACTGTAGGGAGATGCTGCAGAAATTAATACCCACGATAGAAAATGCAAAACACCAGAACTGTAAAACTGCAAACCAAAATCATGTGCACCCGAATGAGATTAAGACCCTAACCGGAGGCATAAGGTTGAGAAGAAGAAGCAAATACATGTTTAATTTAACATGAAATAGCAACAAAAAGTATCTTAACACATCAAAATATTGCCGATAATAATATTAATAACAAACCATGTCTTAAAGTAGCATGAAATAGCAACAAAAGATTGTTTAACACATCAAAACATTCCCGATACCAATATATCAAAATACTTTTGCAATATCAATATGTATCAATATATCAAAATACTGCAAAAATATCATGACACATTTAAAAATTTGCAGTACCACATGCTCTCATCAAACTTTGAGCAAGTTCTTTTCTTATTGCTTTTATTTCTTGTGCAACATGATCGTGATTTTCTTCTTGTGCATCATCCATCTCCATCTCCATCTCCATCCCATCACTTGATATGCTAACCGAATTTTCATCAATGTCAAAATGTCTATCATGATTCGCATCTCTCCGTATATAATTATGAAGAGTTATGGTTGCAATAACAATCTTCACTTGCTTCTTAAATGAAAAACATTCCATGTTTCTTAAAATATGCCATTTCTTTTTTCAAGCTCCAAATGTGCGTTCTATAACGCCTCTAAGAGAAGAGTGTGCTTGGTTAAATACCTCATTTTCATTTCTTGGCTCTCGCCCACGATATTCTTGAAAATGTTGTTTTGGACCTTTATAGAGTCCCAAAAATCCATTCATTTGTGGCTATCCCGCATTAACAACATAATATTTTTCTATCAAATAAAAATACTAAACTTAGCAAAACTTCACATTAAAGTTTATAAAAATTTATATAAAAAAATTAAATGATTACCTTGTGGAGGTTTAGGAAACTTCGAATTAGGATTTCGAAGAACCGATTGAAACACCTTTTCCCAACCGACACATACAAATGCAAATTGCATATTAAAATCACACACCACCATAACATTTTGTGTTGACATCCCTTTTCTACTAATAAATAATATTTGATGTTGAGGAGATATCGAAGCAGAAATATGTACTCCATCAATAGCACCAATGCAGTCCTTAAAATAATGCAAATGTTTGTCACTAATATAAACTAATTGATCAATTATAAAAAAAAAAAATTAAAGTACCTTAAAATACGACATGTATCTCTTATCCTTTATTATCTCCGACGTAACACTTTTAAATTCTGGATCCAACGGCTTGACCATTTTCTCACCATATGAGCACAACATATCTAATGCTTGTCCAAAATACGTACTAACGCACTAGTAGAATTATGCATTTATGCGATGAAATTTTTTTTTCGTCGCATTTGTGATCACTTATGCGACGAAAATTGATGAAATTTTTTTTGTCGCATAAGTTCTGACTCATGCAACGAAAATTTTATTTCGTCGCATAAGTTCTGATTCATGCGACGAAAATTTTGTTCGTCGCATAGGTTATTTCCACCAAAAAATTTGAATTTTTCACTCATGCGACGAAAATTTTTATTTCGTCGCATAGGTCATTTCCGCCAAAAATTTTGAATTTGGAATCATTCCGCCAAAACTTTCTCTCCACTTTTCTTCTTCTTCTTCTTCACCACCACTTCTTCACCACCACCCCACCACCACCACTTCTTCTTCTTCTTC
>NC_020495.1:29181367-29188045 GCF_000184155.1 Fragaria vesca subsp. vesca | reverse complement strand
CTCTCTCTCTCTCTCTCTCTCTCTCTCTCTCTCTCTCTCTCTCTCTCTCTCTCTCTCTTCTTCTTCTCTCTCTCTCTCTCTCTTCTTCTTCTTCTTCACCACCACCACCCACCTCCGGTTCTTCTTGTTCTTCTTCACCACCACCCCCGGCTCTCCGGTTCTTCTTCTTCTTCTTCCTCCGCCACCACCACCACCACCTCCTTTGGCGAGATCGATCCGGCAAAACAAAAAAACAAAATAAAAAAGAAACTGTAGAATAATTTTTTTTATATTTAAATTACAACATTTTTTATTAAAAATGAAAATCAAATTAAATTAATTAAAATATTTTTTTTATATATTGAAAACACTTAAGTGACAAAATATTTCGTCGCTTAAGTTGGACATCGCATAGACTTATGTGACAAAATTTTTTTCGTCGCTTAGGAGAAACTTATGCGACGAAATCTTTGTTCGTCACTTAAGTAGTTTAGCGACGAAACGTAATTTGTTGCTTAAGAGGAACATAATCAACGAAATATTTATTTTCGTCGCTTGGGTACCTATGTGACACCACCTATGCGACAACTCTTAAGCGACGAAATTTTCGTCTCATAAGTACTTATGCGACGAAATTTCACTCTTAAGCGACGAAACCATTTCGTCACATAAATCCTAACTTCTAGTAGTGACGGTTTCCTTGGAATGTTTGGAATGTTAAAACTGTTCTCCCACCAACCTATTCTCACATCCATGTCCTAAAATATGTAGTATTAATCCCACTACTTCAATATGACTTGTTTTATTTGAACCCAACACCCTAAATTCGGTCTTTAAGTCACTACATAAACGATAAAATACTTCCTTGTGCATTCTAAATTCACTGTAACACCGACTTGGATGACTTTGTAATACTTCCATTACCCACCTATTATATGTTTGAGACGATGTCATTGAAGGATTTTTATGAACATAGCTCTCATAATAATGTTGAATGAGGAGAGTATTAAATTGTACGATTCATATGTATATCTCATCCTCAACATCATCTTTCTCTGACATTGTTCATATATTCAATCAAACCTGCAAACATAAATTTCAATTCGTAAATGATGTATTAATTGTGAAGTAAGAAATGAACAAAGAGTAAAAGTAATACCTGATAAAAAAATAAAAACAAAAACAAAAAGCAAAGCTCATAGAAATGAATATTAAACAGTAAAAATATAAGACAACAAATTCATAATCGAGAAATTTTAAAGAATGACCTTCTTTAGGCATTCAAATTGATTTTTAACCATCTTTTTTAAAACTAATGAAAAATGATCATATTAAGAGAGAAAAAGTCATAACTATCCTTGTCAAACTTAAACTTTCTAATAGTCATAGCTTCCATTTGCAACCCTGTTCTCATTGAACCTTGAAAACATTCTGAACACCCAACGTTGTTCATTATTGATCCTTCATCTTTATCAAAGCTCAGCTGGAAATGAATCTGTATTTATGAGAAAGTTTGATAGAAATTGAAACTTTTTATTTTGAGATGACAAAACTGTATTCCAGATTCTCAATTTTTCTCCTCCTTTTTCTTTTTTTTGGATACAATTTTCCTCCTTTTTCATTCTCAGCAGCTATATTGAAAATTCAAATACCTCAATCCATAAACATTTTGGTCCTTGTTAGATGCATTCACTACTGATCCATTCCCAATTGCTTAGATACTTCTTGATCAATAATTTAGATCTCTTAGAGAAGTGGCTATAAGAGGAATCTGATAGCTTTAGCTTGGTTTTGTCTAAAGTCACAGTCACAGTAACAGTCACCAAGATCAACATCCTAGCTTGCCTCTAACCTTGATCATCTCCTGGAGAAACTTCTCAAGGGATGCAATTCAACCAACTAACCATAATCAAGGATAGAAGCCACTCACTTGTTCTTCCCCTTAGGGCCAGCAACTCCCATCTCATTATTTCGCTTTTTGACTACGTACTTTATTTAGTCGAGTCACAGAAATTCTGCAGGGATCATTCTTTTTTTTTTTAGGAGACTTCGTAGTTGTTTTTTTTTTTTTTAAGGGAACTTCGGAGTGGTTCTTGGTGTAGGCATTTCTTAGAATATGGTTTATGTCATGTGAGGGCATTGATGACTTTTACTCCTTCAATATGGTTAGTTTTCATTAACTTGAGAAAACATGGTCAAAAATCAATTTAAATGGCTAAAGATGGTCATTCTTCAAAATTTCTCTTCATAATCACGTCAAACATTATATAAGTGAACTAATACATAAACTTGTCCAACATAATATTAGTACTAAAGTTAACAATACTTGAACAACATCCACAAAAGCGAAGCACAAAAACAAAAAGGTAAAACCTCAAGCACAACATAAACTTAATTTTCAGCCATCACAAATTTCAGATACTCCAACTTAATGTCAGGACCTTCCATACAACAAAATATCTAACTCTTCTCTTTATGGATTAATTACAAAAGACCTCCCGAACTATGGGGTCACTTTCATTTTGGTATCCAACTATTGAAATATTGCATTTACAAGTTAGTACCTTTATTAGTCACTCCGTCAGTTTGGGGCGTTTTTTGTTGACGTGGCATGCTTGGGACCCACATCAGTCAATTTTTAAGTATATTTTATGGGTTTTTTTTTGTTGTTACTCTATTTTTAATATTTTACTCACCCTTTTCCTCTGCAAAGGCTGGCACAGTTCTCGACTTGGCACCAATTCTTTGCCCATGGGAGAGCATTCCCGCTAATTCTTAGAGTCACATAGTCAACATCTCCCGCCAATTCTTAAACACACAATGTACTTCTCCCGCCAATATTGTAGATCAGGGTCCCAAAGGTTACTCAGCCACTCAATAATTTAATACTGAGTTAATTCTTAACAAACCCAAATCTTGATTAACCCCAAAATTTTACTTCTAAAACACACAATTAGATCTAATGCCATAATATTAACACATAATTACTCGATCTGACAAGAAGCAAACCCAAAAGTATCTCTTCCATATAAAGTGATATGTTAAAACCCTTATCCAAACAACCTTATTAACACCACACAAAAATATATTTGACTCTTAAGAGCTGATGAACATAACTTTGAAAGAAACCACTAAATCGTAAGCTAGATCGGTTGTTAAGGGATTTGTTTATCTGAATCGTTGAAAATGGCATGGTACAGGCGTGGATCGCCTGGAAACTCAGACTGTGAACCTCACTATGGTGAGCTCTTGATGTATTTTCTATTATAGCTTGTTTAGTTATGTATTGAGAATTTGAGATTTGATTATAGATATTTTTTTTTCAGATCTATTTTTAAGTTCTTGATTTGGGGTTACGTCGACCTTTTGTGTGGTAGTGATTGTTTATATATGAATGTGTATGAGAAGAAATATAAGCTCATAAAAGCAGCCAACAACAGCGTTGGTCCTACTGCCATAGCTGCTAGCATGTGCTTTATGATGTTTAGTGTGAAGATTTCTTTTTTTTTGTCTCCAAACCCAGAAAGATGATGACTTTTTCTATTAGTTTGAAGCCAAATAATCAAATTTATTGTTTCTTGTCATGAAAAGGACTTAACAAGCTGTGAAGTTTCTTGTCCTGTTCTGTTACTATCCATGAATATAGTTTTATATATAAGCATTAAACATTCACTTCACGATTATGCAAATTAATTTCATGCTCAATGAACTTCTCTTACTGCAGTTGATCTAGAACTGTTTTCGATTCAATTTTTTTACTGCGGCAAGCTAACTTCAAACTCTTATGTGGAGGGTAATATAGCTTGGTTTGATTTTTGTGACAAAGATCAGATGTCAATGCCAGAAATAAACTTGATGGTGTCAGAGTTGAGATACAACAAAGATCCTCATCAAGTTCAGCCTATTAAATACTGGTATAAAGTGTCTGTAGCTAATATTTCTGATGGTTTGACCTTGCTCCAGGTTGATAAGATGTCAGTGACATGGTTTTAGTAGTACCTGTTGTTGGAAGGGAAGTAGACATATTGTTGGAGCATGTGAATCCCTATGAATATTTAGAAAGCCAAGTACAATCTAATGTGGATATGTATGATACTGATGACGAATTGATGGAAGTCACACTTTTAGAACTTGTGAGCAGGACTAAGAAAGGCAAAGAAGTTGCAACCAATATCATTAGCTTGGGATGATACAAGAAACCAGAAAGGAAAAGGTGTTGCAACTAATGTTTCTGTTCTGAAGTGGTCTAACAGAGAGAATGAAGCTGCATATTCGGAGTCAGAAGATGATGATTCACAATTGTCATATGTGGAAAGTGAATATGGTGGAGATAAGAATGATGATACTGATTAGCTTGAGAAATATGTTGATAAGGATGTTGAATGGGTTGGTTCCATGCATGAGTAAATATACCCAAGATGAGGGAACCGGTAAAGACTTTGATTTTGAGATAGGTGACATTGATGTCGAAGAAGAGGAACGTGATGAAAATGCACTGCATAGTGCATCTGATTCAGATGATGAGAACAAGAAAAACAGGTTCTTTAAATTTAACTCATCAACTGATATGAAAGAGGTCCAATTCAAGTTAGGAATGTTTTTTTACTTATTGCAAGGAATTTAGAAAGGCAGTTACACAATATTGTATACAAAATGGTAAAGAAGTGTCTTATGCTAGAAATGAGAAGTACAAGTTAAGAGTAAAATGCAAGAGGGAGCGATCGATGCCCTTGGTTCCTATATGCTGGAACATAACTCATGCTTTCTCAAACGTTGACATGCACCACTGATTATGATACGTATAACAGACTCCTAGCAATAAGGCGTTCTTGTCCCAATGATATAGTTCTTGAGGAGGTTTGGGAGCACGCCCGACAAGCCCAAGAGGAGGCCCGAGATGCTAAAGAGGAGACGCAACAAGCCCGGGAGCAGGCCAGAGTAGCCCATGAGAAGATCTTTGATTATGAGCGGCGACAAGAAGGCCAACAACCTGAGGTTGATGGTTGAAGCTAGGTCCATGGCTTTTTGTTTTTGTGGAACCCTTGATATTTGTCTCTGTTTTTTGTTGAACATTGTTTATATAGGACTATAAGAGGCTAGGGTATTAGGGAGGGTTTAAACTATGAACTTGCTATTTTGTTTGTGTACCTCCTAGAAGTTTAATAGTTTTTCAGTTTGAACTTCTTTTGTTATGATTTTGATTTGTACCACAGGTTTTTAACTTTGAATGTGAACCTGAAAATATGCACACATAATTATTGTGTGTACAGGTCCGGACCTGAGATTTTTAGGCTTGAGTCGAACTTTCAAAATTGGGCCCTTAAAGTATAGTATTTATTCAATTTTATTTTCTCATTTTAAGAAACACACAAAAAATTCACGAACTAAAGTTATAAACTCAAAATCTAACAACAAAAAACATTAGAAATCCTTTTAAAAATTTTATTTATGCAACAAATCTCTTACTTAGGCTGCTCGTTTTTCTAAAATAGTAATTAATGATAGTAATAATGGGTAAGATTTTATATTCATTTTTCTCTTTTGTAATCTAATACCACCCTAATTGGATTTTGTTAATTATTTTTTATTGTTTTTAACTAAACTAATGTAATCACACAAAGAGAAAAGAAATTTTGGGCCCCTTAAGGTTATGGGTCCTGAGTCCATCGATTCTTAAGACTCTCACTACCAAAAGAAAGACTTTAGCCGACGAAAATAAAAAAACCAGGCCGACGAATTATTTTTTCGTCGGCTAAAATCGGCTAATTAAAAATGTTCGTCGGCTATGGTCAACATTAGCCGACGAAATTAAAATTTCGTCGTCTGAATAATTTTTTCCGTCGGCTATAGTCTGTGAACTTTAGCCGACGAAATTTTTAAAAGTTTAGCCGACGAAAAATATAATTTCGTCGGCTAAAGTGCCTTAATTTCGTCGGCTAAAGTGCCTTATATTTGCAGATCTGGACAACAACTCATCTGGGAAAAAAAAACTATACGTAGAACCTTAAACGCAAAAAAGTCGTGAAATAAGATATGACCAGAATGGTGAAATACGTCTACGGTTGAAAAAATCACGGTATTCTGGTAAAGTCTCGGTGCCGATAGTTGCAGTCAATGCAATTTACCCTTATTATTCACTATGCTGCAGATTTGGTTTTTGGTGTCCGATTGACTATTGTGATACCTTTCCGGAAGCGTAACGGCCCTACGAGTCAAACTCATCGCTAATGCCATGATGTATAGGCCTTTTTGGCCATCCGAGTCCGTTTAGGGCTTCAAAATGCAGTTTTCTTATTTCCGATTAGAGTTGACCGTTTCGATCGAGCCCTTAACGTTATCGAATCCAGTTGAATTTTTTACCATAGACATCTTTCGTCATAATGATCATATCGGACGGTCGAATTTTGGTTTGTAAATTTTAGTCATCGGAATCACGTGTCTACTATTTACCGTTATTATTCCCTATGGGGAGCCTATCGTCGGAAGGTAAATGTCTCAAAATTTTTATATGGGCAGTTGCGTCTCATCTACGTGAGAGTTTTTTGTGTGGAAGGTTTGACCAAGCCACGTAATATAGAGGGAGATATGAGCGTTTTCGTGTCATAAGTGACGATGGATTAGGGTTACCCGTTTCGATCGAGTCCTTAACGTTGTCGGATCCAGTTGAATTTTTTACCATAGACATCTTTCGTCATAATG
>NC_020495.1:29137432-29181347 GCF_000184155.1 Fragaria vesca subsp. vesca | reverse complement strand
TTTTTTTAATAAGGTTTAGCCGACGAAACAGACTATATTTCGTCGGCTATAGTTATTTTTTTAAATTTTTTTATAAGGTTTAGCCGATGAAACATACTATATTTCGTCGACTATAGTCTGGAAAAAATTTTTTTATTACAGACTTTAGCCGACGAATATCTTAATTGTTTCGTCGGCTAAAGTCTGGGAAAAAAACCGACGACATGTTTTTCGTCGGCTAAACTGCGGGACTATAGCCGACGAAATTTTTTTTTTCGTCGGCTAAAGTCATCACAGACGACCTTTTCCCGACGAAATCTTAGCCGACGAATTATGCTAACAGGCCGACGAAAATTTTTCGTCGGCTAAAGTGCTTGTTCTGGTAGTGTCTATTCAGGTACGGGTCTGTGTGTATATATCAGTAATAATTAGATTTTTAATAATTTTTTGACACCTGAATGTATTTGTCTTCCTCACCTTAGACTTATGCAATGATGAATAAATAGTCGCCTAAGTTTCCATTTAGGCGACCATTTCTTTTTTATTCGTTGCCTAAGTTCTTACGCCTTCATGCTCTGGCCACGACTATTAAGCGACGAAGCTTTCGTCGCGTGAGAACTTAAGCGACGAAAATGAGCACTTAGGCGACGAAACTTGTTTGTCACCTAAGTCCTTTATTCTAGTAGCGTAATTTTATTCTCGGAATTAATATAAGTTTGATTTGTGGGAATGTTTGTTTCAGACTCTGAAGTAGAAGTATTCAGAAGTTTAAATTATCAAAAGCATTTCATTTTCATGTGCACCCAAAAGTTGATTTTTTTTATTCGTTAAGTATTTCAGAAAACTTTCTTCACCAAACTTGTAGATCTCGGCGATGCAAAATTCGTAGACACACGGCACGCGTAAAACAAATACCTTATTGAGAAGTTACAGTCATAAGAAGTTATTTTTCAATTTTGTAAGGGGTATAAATAGAAAGATGGATCAGAAAACCCTAATCTCCCTAAATGTTAAGAGACTTTCTCTCTCCTCTTTTCTGTCGCCACACTCGACCCATTTCTTCTTCGGCATCGTTCTCCGTAGTCCGGCGACAATAGGCCTCGTGGCATATATCAAAATCTTCATCTCTCTATTTCTCTCTCTACATTTTTGTAATGGTCTTCAACCCCAATAACCGTCGTATGAGGCACAACAAGGCCGAAAGTGGCTGCCTTTGCTGTTAGTGTAGCTCTAGTTGATTTCGGCGACTCCAAGGTTCAAACCTAACTGTGTTTTGTTGCTCTCCACCTCATTTTTTAGCTCTACAAGTCTTGAATCAATTTGAAGTGTAGAGTTGTTGTGATAGGTTCTGATCTGACAACATTTCTTACCAATTTTTGCGGAGTCAAATCGAGTTAGAAGTATAAAAGTTGCTTATTTTGCCTTGATCTTCATGTTTGGTGTAACAATTCGAAGTTTTTGGAGGCGGCGCATGAGGCCCACATGCAGCCGCTTGTGGCGGTGTGTAGTAGCAAGCCCGGCCTCTCTTAGAGAAAAAGTTTGTTCCATTATCAGTGCTCGTCAATACGAACAATTTGATATGTAATTTGTAGCATGGGTGATCGATTGAACATGTTTAATTAGGTTTAGAGAGTTACAAACATCTTTGATTTTCTATTTATATGAGTTCCAACTATTGAATCAATGTTTATTTGTTACAATAGGTGGTTTAGAGTGTCCCGGTAACCTTGGGAGGTTGGAGGATGATTTTCTCGGCTTGGTAAATCTTTGGGTTAAGGTTTAAGTGGTTGGTGCTAGTGGCGGATCCAGAAACTTTTGTCAGCCAACGCAAGTCTCTAATTAAATATAAGATATAAATATTTATTTTTAGAATGACATTGTTTTATATAAAATAAGAAGCGGGTTGACCTTTGAAAAAAAAAAACACAAACTGATTATCCCAAGCTCCATACTCCATAGGGATGTCCACAGATCCATCCATCAGGAGGTTTGACATTAATTTGTTTAGTCCAATTCTAGCTAGTTGGCATTTGTGTATCATCTGTTGTCATCACCCAAACATCATACTGGAAACTAAATTGTTCCATGCAAAGAGCGAACCGCTACCACAGATATCAGATTATGCTGTCAATCACCTCATCATGCTGCAAATTGAATGACAAAACTCTCCATTCGGCAAACGAGTCCATGACAAGAAATACAACACTCCATTAATTCAAAGTAATGCAACCATTTTACTAACCCCAATACATGATAGATCATAGTCTTTTAGTCTCCATGATTTTGCACTAGAGGTGAAGATTAGGGTGCAAGTCTTCCATGAATGCATTGTGAAATCCTCACCACACTACTACAAATTTTGGTTACGAGGGAAATCTTCACCACTACTACAAATTTTGGTTCCGATGACACCCAACAAGGACACATACTCTAGGTGGAGTCCTTGAAGGTTATTTAAGGACACACTTATAACTTCAATTAAAAGTTTTAAAGTGTGGGAAGTTTGTAGGAGAGTTACTACATGGTGTATTGTAAATTTATGAGGTATTTGATATGAATACTCTTGATATCACTTTTTGTATTGGTACCGATCCAGATCTTCATGAGATTGGTTCCTTGCATGTAGTTTCGTAATTGCAGCGATTAGTCATGTGGGATGGAAACAAGATTCAGATGTCATAGCTATTCTTACTTTACCTTACAAGAATACAATGTGTTATATTTGTGAACTATATATGAGTCATCAAGTATACAAGATACTCAGAACCAACTTTCAGCATGGAGAACTGATAACGCTTGTGGGTATGTACATGTAGGTCACTTATAGCCAATTTGTCATCCGCTAACTGCTACAAAGTTGAGCATTTGAAAAGACCAGAAAACTGGGCATTGGGTGGGTACTTAGAGAGAGATTATGATTTGATGCGGATGCGCGAGTAAAGAGTGTTGGAAACAAAGAATGCTGTCTCCGGTGGAATCCAGAAGAACCCCGAAGCCCAAATCTGGGCCCAGTTCTCCTATCGTGTTCCCGGCCACCTGCATTGCTGCAATTGCTCTGGTTTTCCTCTACACCTATCTCAATTCCACCAGCGACTTCTCTTCTTCCTCCCTCAAAGCGCTAGAATCTGTTCCCAGTTTGATCAGCCAGCGCCACGACAAGTACCTCTACTGGGGCACCCGAATCGACTGCCCCGGCAAGCACTGCCTGTCCTGCGAGGGCCTTGGCCACCAGGAGTCCAGTCTCCGCTGTGCTCTTGAAGAAGCCATCTTTCTCCAGAGGTACTATTCCATTCTTCTTCTCTTTCTTTTTTCAAGTTTATAAGATTAATTTGTACATTTAGATTCGACATAACAAACCCCTATAGTTGAACTTTCCTCTACATTCGAAACATAGTTAATCCGCTGAATGGAGTAACTTTATGTGATCCCCGTGTTTGTGTGCAGGACTTTTGTAATGCCGTCGAGAATGTGCATCAATCCCATACACAATAAGAAAGGGATGTTTCATCACTCTGATATTGCAAGTTCAGATGAAAAGTAAGTTGTCTACCTTCTTATCTATTTTTGTTTTGGGTATGTGGAAGATCTATGCTTGTTACCTAAAATGTATTAATTATTCACTTCACGTTTTTAATTGGCTGAGGAATACAATATTGAGACACATGTAGGTTAAGATATGAAATTTACTTCCAAATTCGTTTTGTGTACACTCTTTATTAATTAACTGGCTTCCCTTTTGTTTAGTAGTTGGAATGCAAACTCTTGTTCCATGGATTCTTTGTATGATATCGGCTTCATATCGGAGACTGTACCAGTAATTTTAGACAATTCAAAAATGTGGTATAAGGTGTTAACAACGAGCATGAAGTTGGGAGATAGAGGAGTTTCTCATGTGGAGCGAGTTAGTCGAGTTGAACTCAAGAACAGTAGTTTCTCAAATCTTTTGCTGATAAACAGAACTGCAAGCCTTCTCTCATGGTAAGTTCTTATTTCATTTTCTTTTAGCCTCTAAATTTCTAAGTTCTGTTCCGTGAGGGGAATCCTCTGATTGTTCTTATGAGATGTGAACAACTGTATGTTAGAACAAAGAAAACATAGATGTATTTATTGACTGATGTAAGATATTATCTTACTGTAAATCATTGTGATTTCTGAGCTGTCAAGCCAACCAGCATTGTCCTTGTTAATGTCATAGTTATGTTTCTGATAACCACTTGACCAGTTCTTGTCACTAGATATGAACCTAAGGCCCTTGTTTCTTGTAGCTCATCTTTTACTGAGACAGTCATGATTGAAAAACAATAGGATCTGGGTTTATAAGTAGTTGCATAATGTGGTTTTACTAGGCGTGTTCGATTCATTTGGATTGTGTCTGTGTCATTTCTTTTATTACAGAAAAAATTGAAGTGTGTTGCTTTAATTATTCTCCCTTTGGTTAAGTTTATGAGTATCGGTCGAACTTCAATCTTCCTTCAGGAATTAATTACCTATTCATATAGGTTTGCGGAGTGCAAGAATCGAAACAACCGTAGTGCTTTAATTTTGCCCTACTCTTTTCTCCCCTCGAGGGCAGCAAAGAAATTGAGGAATGCAGCTGATAAGGTATGTATGATGTGAATGCCGTGAAGTCATATTTCCACATGAGAGTTGCATAAAGCTTCTGTATGATTGGGCATTCTTCTGTGTCCTTATTGTGCATTATGATTCTGAGATATATGCATTCTATTTATGAGCATATTGATGAATTTGGCACTGAATTATCTGCATGTCAATCACTATTTTAACAAAAGTTGGATTTGTTGTTGGGACCTGTTTGATTATCTCTCGAATCTCGTATAATGTTTGATTCCTGCCTCAATTTGGATACGTTAACTTATTTGCTCTCTTCTTAGTGTCCTGTAGTCAGATATCAAGTATCTTCTGTCATTCTTAGTGAAACTTTGAGAACTTGAAGATGTTAGGTATTGTATGACTTTTCAAAGTAAAATGAATTCTGATGAACAAAATCTCCGAGAACTTGTGATTTTTTGGATGTGAGAAGGTAGAAAAAGACATCATAGTTTACCTAAGAAGTTACAAAGTAGAGAAAAGGAATATGTTTCAACAAGTAGACATCATAATTCTACTTCAGTCTTTATAGAGGTTTTACTGTATTATAAAAAGTTACTGCAGGAACTCAGCAAGTTCAGGGCACTAAAACTAAAGGCTGAAAAGAAATTCCAGGTTGAGTAAACTGTAAATCATAAGAGAATGATAGTAAATACTATATCCAAACGAAGTGGGATTGGGATACACTGGGTACACGTTATTTTCATGAGATCAAAACAAGAACTTCCTATGAACACCCAGGATTAATAGCTGAACTGGACATGTGATTTTGATCTTTCATGTAATCCAGATTACAACAGCATCAAAAGAAAGTACAGTTTATGGTGGTAATCAACCTCATGTGGGATTTATAAAATAATTATGTTTCTAATTTGCATTAGTTTTTAATATGTAGCATATAAAAAAGGTAGTTATAGCATTTAGCCTATACGCTGCTACTACAGTCGTTGATCAAATTATTTCACAGATTAAGGAAATCCTTGGTGATTATGATGCCATTCATGTTTGTCGTGGAGATAGACTTAAGACCAGGAGGGACATGAATGGTGTTGAGAAGACCCTTTCACCTCATCTGGACAGGGACACACACCCTGAGTTTATTCTCCGCAGAATTGAAAAATGGGTCCCACCTGGACGAACTCTTTATATTGCTTCAAATGAAAGGAAACCAGGTTTCTTTTCACCGCTCTCCATCAGGTACATCTTTCTTGCTCTGTTCTCTGCACCATGTACTTAAAGATAACAGACCTGTGTGTTTGTCTGCCAGAATAAACAATATCTCGTGCATATAATGTTATAGTTTTCTCCTCACACTGTTGCATGTCATTTCTTCTATCAGTTTACCACCAACCTAAGAAATTATCATGAACTGCTAGGTTGTCTGTGAGGTCGAAGTTTTTAGTCATGTTTGGCGATTGACTGAGAATGTCAGTAGGGATGGATTATGATTAGTAAGTGAAATGCATCTGACGAGAACTTTTAACTTGGTTTCTTGCTGCCGAAAACTTTTGAACAGTTGTTACTGATACTAGACTAATTTATGAGCCTTCTAAGTGCAGTAGGTGCATTAGAGCACATGGTTGTTCCTGTCATGAGTGTTATACCAGAGTATTTTGTGCTTACCTCTGAGGTTTATCTCTAGATATTCATTTTTAAGTGAACTTTGAATATTTTGGCACTCTAAAGTACCTCAAATTTTTCGTGTTTATTACCTTTCTTTTACGAAGGGCAGTTTTATTTATTGAATTGTTCTTGTATCAACCGGGTTATAGTGCTGGGTTTTCATTTGTTATTTAGCTTAACACTTTTTAATTTATTTATATTGTCTTTATTACTCAGCTAATCTAATGGGCCTTTGTGGCTCCAAATTAATTGTCCAGTTGATACTGATAATATTGTTGACCTGTATATGCAGATACAAATTGGCATACTCATCAAATTATAGCCGCATATTGGAACCCTTGATTGAGAATAACTACCAATTGTTCATGATTGAAAGGCTTATCCTGATGGGTGCCAAAACATTCATTAGAACATTTAAAGAAGATGATACAGATCTCTATCTTACGGACGACCCCAAGAAGAACACCAAGAACTGGCAAATACCAGTCTACACCATGGATGAAAAGGGAAGGTGACAATTTGCTTATGCAATAGGTCCCAGTGCACGTTCACTCGTTAGTTGTGCAATACCAGCTGAGGCTAACATGGCTTGCGCCATAATCTTCCTGTTGAAATCAATATGGTGGGGAAGATTGCAGGCTCAAAAGGCAACTGTCCTTGCAATCCAATTCCACCCACATCAGAGAAGCGGTGTATATGCTCTTGATTTCCTGTGATGTATACGAGGGAGCAGATCCCCTACAAATCTTTACTGAACAATTGAACATCTCCAAACTCCAGACATGTTTGCACTAACATGGACTATATACTATATGGAGCAAAGAGAGCCTACAGAGCCAGGCATAGATGCTCAATTCATTTTTTTTTTTTTCTGGGTATCTTTATAGATACCTGCCTCATTTGTGTTTTGTGTAATATTGGATCTTTGATCCCAATTTACAAAGGAAAATCCTGCTTCTACCAACTTCTTTTGCACAAGTTTTGCAACCTACACACAAATTGATCCAGCCTCATCGTTCATCACATGTCAATGATGGCTTCATCAGTCTGTTATCCATGACACGCCATTTTAACACCCTATATGGTTGGCATTAGTGTTGGAAAGCCATGTAAGCATTCGAATTTCTCCCAGCAAATGATGGTTTGGTGACAGGCGACACTGGGCTGATCTCTTCAGTCACTCAAAGCTTCATAGCATTTGATCGAGTCCTAGTCTTCTTTCCCATAAGCTTTTTTCTTTTTTCTTTTTCATGTAATGCATATGAAAACTTTGCTCGGAATTGTTTGCCTATGTAGAGACGTGGTCTGCTCAAGATAGTTAGCATAGGTTCACCCCAACCTACTTGTTCAATAATTTAAAACCGAAAACTTACATACCAAGTTCTTCCTGTAGTTCTTGATTTTTTCCATTTACCGGTAGTTGGTCAATTTGATGATTTGTGTTATTGGGTTTGTCAATTTGTTATCAGTTTGGTTTCTGGTAAAAGATTTTGTTTTTTTGTTTTTTTTTTTTAACAAGTCTGAATAATTCATTAAAGAGGAAAAAGCCCAAACGACAAAACACAATGAAAAGCACAGTGTCAACAAACCGAACGGTGGCAGTGAGAGGAGATAACAGAGCTCAAAATAAAAGAAAGTTAATAGATTCCATTTTCTTAAAAACCCAGATACATGGGTGATACCCAGCCGCCAAAGAGAAGAGTGGCATTTTTGTTGATTGATGGTGTGGGGGATGTGTCGATACCATAGTTGGGATTCAAGACTCCTCTTCAGGCGGCCAAAGTGCCGAATTTGGATGCCATAGCATCAGCTGGAGTTAATGGTCTAATGGACCCTGTTGAAGTTGGTCTGGGTTGTGGGAGTGACACAGCTCACCTTTCTCTAATGGGTTACAATCCCAGGGTATATTACCGGGGCCGAGGTGCATTTGAGTACATGGGAGCAGGATTGGCAATGTCACCAGGTGATATTGCATTTAAGGTGAGTTATATATATTTGTTCATCTTATTTCTTCATAAATTGGAAGCTTGGTATAATGATAGTCACAACATGATCCTGGATGACCTGTTTCAACTTGATGCATTGCCACTTTGCCATAAAGATGCAGTTGATTGTTATCATATAAGACATAGAAGCCATGGGGCTCAATGGATATTGGTCCCATCTCAACTTGATATAATTAATAACCAGCATACAAAATTAAAAATACAGTCGTTTCAGCAATTTGTTTGTTGCTATAAATGCTATCTCTCAGATTATAATTGTTCTAGAGTTCAGGGTGTTCCGCAAGTAATGATGGCGAACTTTTGTTCTTCAGTCTAATTTTGCAACATTGGATGAAAAAACTGGAATTGTCATCAGTAGGAGGGCTGACAGACACTTTGAAGAAGAAGGGCCCATACTGTGTGCAGCACTCGATGGATTGAAGTTGCCATCTTTTCCCGAATATGAAGTCAGAGTCAGGTGCAAGTGCAAATATTTATTGTAATTGATGTAACAGGCTTCATATTTGATGTGCATGTATGTATCTCTTTTATGCATTGTTTGATCAAACTCTACCTCCTTTATGCAGACAGCTAAATAATTATGAAAAAGTTTGTTTAATTCAATTTTATTTGAAAAGGAAAGTTTAGAATTTTGATAAGCTTTCAAGGTGATTGCCCTCTGCACCTCTAGAATTATAAAGTATTGACTGTTTTCAATTCGTAAGTTCACATCGTCTGTTCAGCGGTTGCAAGCACTTCATCTGCTAACTCTATAAATTCTCATCTAATTTTTACAGTTAAGTATTGTAAAACTGACTGAGGCTCATTTGCTACAGGTATGCAACAGAACATAGATGTGGAGTGGTTGTAAAAGGACCTAATTTAAGTGGAAACATATCGGGAATAGACCCATTGAAGGATAACCGTTTACTTTTGCAAGCTGAAGCTCTAGATGGTAGTGATGAGGCAAGGCATACAGCTAAAGTTGTTAACGAGTTATCCAAGGAAATATCAAAGATTCTCATTGCTCATCCGCTGAATGCAAAACGGGCCTCTGAAGGGAAGAACATAGCTAATGTGGTCCTATTACGAGGTTGTGGTATCCGGATTGAGGTCTGTTATCTCAAATGTACTTTACATTTGTATTGCATCATGTTGAACTCATTACTCAGGAAACCATATGCAATCACCTAAGTTCTTGCATAGAATAGCTTTCTCTGTTGTTTTTAGTGGATTAGACCATGTGCAGAAACACTCATTTGGAACATCTAATGTCTCTATATTTGGCTGACTCAATCTTGTTATTATCATAATCCTCAATGTTTCTATTCTCATGATTTATAAGTTCTGGGTTCTTGCTGTTTAGCTTAGCACTTCTGATACTTCAGTATGTGGCTACATTCTAGTAAATAATCTTCTGAGCTGAACAACAACTGATGTCCGGGGTTGTTCTTTCTTTTCTGGCCGCCTGGTAGACAATGCTTGAACTTTTCACAACTAGTTGTTTTAGTAATGCTCTTTAAAGCCATAAGAATGCCTACTTCTATAGAATATTGAAAGCCGAAGAGATCTCCAAACTAAGGATATACAAAGCCCCACCAGCAATTTTGCAAGACCCTCTTGTGATGGTCTACATATTAGCACACATTTTTAAATATATTCTTACATTACTTTTTTTTTCTAAAATACTTGAACATATTTCAGGTTTCTCCATTTGAAAAGAAACATGGGTTATGGCCTTGTATGGTAGCTCCAACAAAAATCATTGCTGGATTGGGTTTATCCCTTGGCATTGATATCCTGGAAGCTCCTGGAGCAACTGGAGATTACAGAACACTTCTAACTTCCAAAGCAACTGCAATAGCCAAGGCACTTTCAGCTCCACTGCAGTCTTGCCCCAATGTGTTTGTGCCAGGGGAAGATGAACACAAACCAGGCCGATCAGATGGCTATGATTTTGGGTTCCTCCACATAAAGGTCATATCTCAACTTCGACTATTTAATTATGTGCTTCATCACCGTGCAATTTCAACACTCATCATATATTTCCAGACTCATCATGTATGCTTAGTAAAGTTTAATGTATGATGCTAGTTGTTGGTCCCAGAGAGGGTTTCATACTGAGAGAGATTGTTTTGAGATTTCAGTACTTAGGTCTCCATTTCATAACTGGTAAAGGAATCTATGTCTGAGTGCATTGCAGGCTATAGATGATGCAGGTCATGATAAGGCAACCATTTTCAAAGTCAAAGGATTAGAAGCTGTAGATCGAGCTATAGGGCAGCTGGCCAGGCTCCTTTGGGAGACTGAATCAACAGGAAAATTTCAGTACTTCCTTTGTGTTACAGGAGACCACTCTACCCCAGTTGAATATGGAGACCACAGCTTTGAGCCAGTTCCATTCACAATATGTTCATTGAAAGATTTTGTTGGTGCTGTAGGTGCGGAAACGGTTATGGGTGCTTCTCTTGATCCATTTCCTCTTCCAACCGTAAAAGAGGGTGAATATCCAACAGAGCATGTGGAGATGGCACAGGAGCCTACCAAACAGCCTCAAGCTTTCGACAGTGATTCAGTTTGTGAGTTTAATGAGATAGCGGCAGCAAGGGGATGTCTTGGACGTTTTCCTGGCGGTGAGATGATGGGAGTAATAAAGAATTTCCTGGAGCTAGAAGCTTGAGCTGCCCAAGTGGAAAGTGTGCTGCAAAAATTGGGCAAGGAAAATGACTACAATTCAGTTATATGTAGTGAAGTTTTGAAATCCACAAGAGATTTGAAAACAAGCATGCCAAGAGGTTTTCCTTGTTTAATCTTTTCATCTCTTTCGATCATTTCTTTAGGTAGACTTCTGGAGTCCAATCGTTCCTCTCCTGGTATACTACTCTTAAAATTGACATGAACAGAAACTGCATGTATAGTCTGAAAAACCTTGAAAATCCTTAAAAGAAATTCTTTGGAACAAAAACTGCATGTATAATACAAGATAGCAAAGTTGGATGACATATGCCACTTACTAGATAACTAGATCCTTCAACATTCCAAAGGCAAATAATCGTTAAGCTAAGCTTGGCCAGTCATACTGTTACAGTCTAGGAACTGGTGTAGAAGCTCAAATTGGAATACTCTACCAGAATAAGGCTTCACACCCATCTTTGACCACTTCACAAGGCCTCCATGAAAGAGTAGACAAGCTGTATCCAGATCATCCCAGTCGTACTCGTTGAAGATTTCATCATCTGGAATGATGCTTCGGTCCAGCGAATAACGCTTCATGTCTTCCAAACCCAATTTTCGAGTTCTATCAACCGCCATTTTATGTAGCTCTTGTTCTTTCAAGAGCCAAACAAAAAGCGTAGGGTCAGTGATCTTCATGATGTGTAAGCGCACACAGCCACGGTAGACAGCGAAGGAATGAAGTGCTCCTGCAAACCGGTTAATGTCTTTAATCACCGGTAGGTCGAAATCAATAACAATAAATTGATAACGATCAACTGTATTCTCTATATTAGTACTGCTACTGCTTGTTAATCATGAACACATCCAACCCTATCAAACAACTGAAACAAGTATCAGTTAGCCAATATAGGATTCCATTGCTAGCAAAGCCAGTAAAATTCACCGACTCCGGCAAGCCATGTGGACATGATGCAACCTATTCATTGGAAATCTAGCTGGTGATGGTTATTGCAGGCACCACTTCACCATCATCATCATCATCATCCTCACACCAGAAATCCCCCGACATTGCTACTTAAACTCTCATCGTGGCTGAGGAGTAGTGAGACTTGCTGAGGCGGGTTGTTCATCAATTTATATTTCGGTTGTTTTCTACATATGATGAGTAGTGACACAATCAAGCTTTCTTTTTAATTTCTTCCATATTTTTTGAAACAAAGGTGGGCTTATAACCCATTGTATTAATAGTCACAAGCCATGATACCGATACAGACCCCGAAGGTGATTCATATACCATTACATTGTACATTTCCGCTCATCTAGCAAACTATAATCTTACCCCTACATAGAGATAATTTTGCATAAAAACTTTTGTTGCCACGGCGCTCAATTACGGTGCGTCAAAAGTTTTCACTATCTGAATGTAATAGAAACATCATAATCTGCAGGCATCATAACCTACCTAGAGTTTCTAAAAAATTAGGAAATTATTGTAATTAGACAAAAGCTAAAAATCTAGTGGTTGGGCTGAGAGCAAAACCGTAGCCCAACTTAGTAAGCCCAAGAGTCCACTAAAGACAGCACACACAGGCCCATCAGCATGTTTGGTTCCCGTCCTTTCATTCCTCTACACCCGCCGCATCCTATTTCGCCAGCAAAGTCAACGCCGCATGCCGCCACGAACTACGTCATCTGAAACTGTGCCTCCTTCCTACCCCAACACCAAACCCATCTGCCCCAAGAAAGGTTGTCACAGCCCCATGCGACTACAAATTGAGATTCGACGTTTGCACGACAGACCACCATCGGATCCGATCTCAGACGCCTTCGTTGTCAAAGAAAACGATCCTTAGATTGAATAGCCACGACAACCTCCATCCTCTCACTCTCCCAGCCAAAACCACACTTCAAAACCCATCCATCCTCTCTGTGGCAAAACCCAAGAGCAATTAGTTTCAATTGCCTTATGACAACAGCAAGGCAAGAGCTAGAGCCGCCATCAAGGCGCTGCTGGACGAAGAAGAAGTTGGAGGTAGGTGGAGGCCGCCTTTAGGGTTTAGGTTCTCTCTCGTCTCTTCTTAAGTTTGGCTTGCATTACAATTTATTGTTTTTGGGTTGTTTTTTGTTTTGTTTTGAAAGTAACGGATGTCTCGGTCGATAATTATCATAACGATCGTACAAGATCAGACTTAGACGATTACAACAATCTCCTATTATCATCCACCGCGTACAAACTCGACTAATACACTGTTTGAGTCGGTTTCTTTCCGTTAAGACATTTAGTATGAGGGCCACCGCTTCGAGTTAGGTAGTTTAAAAAAAAAACCGAGATTAAATAATAAAGAAAACGGGTTTTGTTCAAAGCATCGATAATCGGCAACATAAAAGAATACGTTTTTTTTTTTATAAGAACATAAAAGAATACGTTGCAATAATGTAAAGGATGTTCCTATTGTGGGCGAGTGGACTTTTACGTCTGCCGACGTATGAGGAGGGCATGAATACCTGGACTGCGTTACAGGGAATCATATGTGTTAGGTAGCGCACGCAAACAAAAACCAAAGACAATCTTTACAATGAAGCATATTAAAGTGAAGACTGATGAAGGCCGGCACCAACACAACAAGAGCAAAATTCACCAAGGTTTTGCCTGAAAAGCCTCACTGTAGAGCTCTATTGCATACTCAGGTGAACGTTCCCGATTTGCCCTTTTCAATATTTAATTTCTTCCTTCAAATTCATATTTTGGGTTGATTGTCAGGAATTACAGTTCTGCTTGGTGGCATATAGAAAACAGTAAAGGATGTGAATTTGTTGTATTTGAGCTCTGTGATTGTTAGCTACTCAAGTTCAGAACCCTTTCTCGACTTAACCCAGTTTTGGTTGATATATGATAATATGTTATGAACTGTTACTGTCTCTTTTATGCTTTATGCACTTGTGATTTGTGTTATTGGGTTTTGTCAATTTGTTTTTAGTTTGGTTTCTGTTAAAAGTGATGTTTGAAACAGATGGTCAATTACTCATTTCCTTCCTTGTTTCTCAGTCTGTTTGTTGATATGGGGTAGGACTGTGATTTTGAAGAGTTAGAAGAAGGTTATAATGGGGGCTATATTGAGTTTGAATAATTCAAGGACTAGAGAGAGTGGACCTCATGGGGTTACGCAGAGTGAAGCACGCAAGAGGCAGAGGTTGTCTTCATTCCTTTATGAGGAGAACCCGAGATTGATTCCCAGTCTTCCTGACGAGATATCTATTCAGATTCTTGCCAGGGTACCTAGGATCCACTATTTGAAAATGAAGATGGTGTCACATGCTTGGAAAACCACTGTTATGAGTGCTGAGCTTTTCAATTTGAGAAAAGAGCTAGGAACAACGGAGGAATGGCTCTATGTGTTAACAAAGGTTGAAAGTGATAAGCTCATATGGAATGCTCTGGACCCTCTGGCCGGAAGATGGCAAAGGTTGCCACCAATGCCTAGTGTTTGTCCTGAAGATGAATCTAGGAGGGCTTTAACTGCCCGTAGAATGTGGAAAATGGTAGGCTCAAGCATTAGACTTGCGGATGTTATCATGGGATGGCTTGGGAGGAAAGATGTGCTGGATCGAATGCCTTTTTGTGGTTGTGCCATTGGTGCTGTTGATGGCTGCCTCTATGTCCTAGGTGGATTTTCAAGGGCTACAGCCCTATCATGTGCCTGGCGGTATAACCCAGTTAATAACTCTTGGAGTGAATCAGCTCCGATGTCAATGGGTAGAGCGTATTGTAAGACAGGCGTTTTAAACAATAAACTTTATGTTGTTGGAGGGGTTACTAGAGGACGTGGTGGATTGGCCCCTCTTCAATCAGCTGAAGTATTTGATCCAAAAACAGGTCTATGGTCCCAAATACCAAGCATGCCCTTTACCAAAGCTCAGGTGTTACCAACTGCATTTTTGACTGATCTGCTCAAGCCTATTGCTACCGGGATGACTTCATACAAGGGTAGGTTGTTTGTTCCACAAAGTTTATACTGCTGGCCCTTTTTTGTTGACGTTGGAGGTGAGGTGTATGATCCTAAGGTGAATTCATGGGGTGAAATGCCAACTGGCATGGGAGAGGGTTGGCCCGCAAGGCAAGCAGGGACGAAAATGAGTGTCACAGTTGATGGTGAATTGTATGCACTGGATCCTTCTAGTTCTCTTGATAGTGCCAAGATCAAGTTATATGATTATCAAGATGATGCTTGGAAAATTGTTGCAGACGACGTTCCAATTCGGGACTTCACTGAATCAGAGTCTCCTTATTTACTTGCCGGTTTCCTTGGGAAGCTTCATGTGATCACGAAGGATGCGAGTAACAATGTTGCAGTTCTGCAGGCATATGTGCCGAATCGTCTTGCTTCCATCTCAACAGATTCATCCTCTTCCTCATCCCAAGACAATGCCTCTGAAATTTCAGAACAAAAAGCAGAATCAGAAGTAGATCTTTGGAAGGTAATTGCCACAAGGAGTGCACGAACTACTGAACTGGTTAGCTGTCTCGTCCTTGATCTGTGAAGATTATCACTTGAGATATATAACGTACAGATCCAACACTTAAAAGTGTTGGTTATATAGTTTGTGTGTTTGTTTTTTGGTATCTTATATTATTAGATGTGCATTGTGATAGTCATTTACTGTATGTAATTACTCACCTTTGTGATTGAGGAGAAGCAAAATGAATAAGGTTCAGAATATATTATGAGACTAAGTTATTCTCTGTCTCCAAAATCATAACATTCAGGATATAGTATGAGGCTTCATCCAAAAAAAAGAGAAAGATATATTATGAGGCTAAGCTTTCAGCTCAAGCTACTAGCTGGGTGGTGAATCTTCCTCTTTCCACGTCTTCTTTTATATACATGGTTATTTCTTTTAAATTGGGTGGATGATATATTCATTTCTACTGAGATGGGATGCTGGGGAGGAGGTATTAGTTGAATACAGTAAACATTATGAAGCTGTGTCGATTTGTTCTCTCGTAGAGTTGTCTTTTATTTGAGCATCTACTTGATTTTGAGGCAAATGGTTTGGATTCTCTTAGTATGCAATTCTCTAAGGATGCTTTATATCATGACCACATAACAAATTGAGCAAAGTGAACTATTCAAAAAGTTCTAGTTTTGTTATTTCATTCAGAAAGTTCTAGTTTTGTTACTTCATTCACATAATCACGGATC
Source organism: Fragaria vesca subsp. vesca (assembly GCF_000184155.1). Taxonomy (NCBI): domain Eukaryota; kingdom Viridiplantae; phylum Streptophyta; class Magnoliopsida; order Rosales; family Rosaceae; genus Fragaria; species Fragaria vesca. Next base: position 29,165,275 of record NC_020495.1, on the reverse strand, counting down.
TTATTTACAAACTTTATCACAGGAAATTTGACTTCTTTTTATCTCAAAATAGTAGATGCAGCGTGCAACATCATTTTATTTCAACTGTAGCATGCAAAATTATTAAGGTAGCAATGTACCATCTTCAACCTCAACTTAACACTCATAGGGCATTTGCTTCTAACTCGAAGCTCAACCATCATAAAAGAGGCTCAACAATGAACAAATTTGTTCATGATTATATCATCTTTACTCTAGAGTGATTGTCTATTTGATATTTTGATCCATGTAAGTCACATTTGTTTGTGGGAATTATCTGTTTATGGCCACTGCAACATTAGTAAGAAAATTTGGAGAGTTTTTATTTGGCAAGAACAACTTTGCTGAGAGCCTACTTGCATTAACATTTTAGGCATATGTCGAACTCATCTGACCCAAACAAACAAAAAAGGTTCGGTGTGAGGGAAGAAGAGAACTGACCCTCTATAAACGGAAAAACCATCTGGTCCTGCTCATTCCTGATGTGGGAGCTTGAGAAAACAGAGCCCTTACATTAAGTGTGCAAGTTTGTATGTTATTACAAGATAATAAAACTGGAATGGGAAACTTAAAACTTATATATGAAATATATGGTGGTTACAAGAAAAATGACGCATATTAGTATCATGCTTCTTATTGAAATAGGGTTCTAAGCCTACGTGAGGCCTCTCGGATACTCTCTCTGTGGCCAAAAGCACTAATTCTCAGGCACCCTTCACCAGCTGGACCAAATCCAGAACCTGGAACTGTAAGGATGTGCGTTTTTTCAAGAATCTCAGTGAATACATCCCAAGAACTTGAGCCAGGAAAATGCACCCAAACGTATGGAGCATTTGCACCACCATATACTTGGTAACCAAGAGAAGCAAATGTCTCAACCAATATCTTTGCATTCTCCATGTAGTAGTCAACCATAGAATGCACAGCCTGATAAAAGTTACAAAAGTTATTTTCAGTGAAAAGAGAAATGAGCATGGAAACGTAGAAACAACTGGTAGGGCTCATTCCTTTACCTGGATACCTTCTGGGGAAAGACATGCTAATCCACCAGCTTGAGCAATATTAGATGCTCCATTAAAGCATGTGCACACAATGCGATTGAAGTCATGTATCACAGGAAAACCATTGGAGTATAGGAGTTCCTCAGGGACAACTGTCCAACCTAGACGGATGCCAGTGAACCCAGCAAATTTGGAGAATGATGAAATTTCAATAGCAACCTGGGAAAAAAAAAAAAACTAAATTGTATAAAAGATTGAACTAGGTCGTTTCATCTCAGAAAATTTATAAAAAAGAAAAAGAAAAAAAAGGGGACATTGCATTTGTGTACCTCTCTGGCACCAGGAATTTCGTATATTGATCGAGGACTATCATCTCTGATATAAGATGAATAGGCAGAGTCATATATAATAATTGATCCATTCTGTCTTGCAAATTCTACCAGTTGCTCTAATTGCTTCCTTGTTGCTGCATGACCAGTTGGATTGTTTGGAGAGCAAAAGAATATAATATCTGCTCTTGAAGTGGTTGATAAGTTAGGAAAAAAATTATTGTGTGGGCTGCAGTTCATGTATTCAATGCTCCTATACCTCCCAGCTTCATCTTTGATCTCACCAGCCTGCCCTATTATGACACTCGAGTCTATATAAGCCTGCAGATTTGTTAAAACATGAATCTGTTAAGAGTTGGAAATGAAGCTAATAGACTCTGTGATGAATTGGAATAAAACATAACAACTATGATAAAAACTCTAAGATCACTTTCCAAAATTTTATATATGAGATGCACTTGCGACCCTGCTTCAATAAATTTCAACAAATCTATGGACCCGTCATAATTTCCCAAAAAGTTATTGGTTGAGTTTATAATTGGTTAACATTTATCATATCTTGGCTTTGAGACTTAGACATAAAAGTTGCTTCTTTCAAAAAAAAAAAAAAAAAAAAAAAGATACAAGGAATAGTAGGAAATTAAACATTAGAAACAAATACGAAAACATTGATAGTATCTACAAGATAAACATTACTGGAAAGGATGGATCTTGCACAGCAATTGTCACATTTGAACCGAGAAGCAGCTGTAAAGATAAAAAAGAAAATCATAAAGATGTATAGTTTAGAAACCTAAAACAGAAAAAGTTTACAATAATAATAATAATAATTAGAAAGATAGAACTATAAGTATAAGTTGACAATATAAAGCAAGCATCCACCAAAACTTTAACAGTATATTACCTGAAGGCGAGTAATATCACACTGAGCACCATCTGATACAAAAACTTCTGTGTCTATTACTGGTAGATCTTTATAGAATACTTTTGCAATTGCCTCCCGCAATGCCTATACATATTGACATAAAAATTATGTAATAAAGTGCAAGTAATGGAGGTAATAACATAGTTCTTAGATAACGATTTCACTAACAATGATAATAGATGAATGGGCCAATAATAACTTAAGTAAAAGATCCAGTACTTTGGACATGATGATGCAAAAAGACAATAAGAAATGTGAAGATGAAGTTGACCATCCAAGTTGAGATGAAAACATTTATATTACACACCAAATGATGATGACTAAAGCAAGTGCTAACTAGGGTACCTTGTTGCCTTGCTCCGGTCCGTACCCTGTATAACCATCAGCAGTTGAAAGGGCATGTGCATACTGTAAATAATCAAAACATTAGACATCCAAGTCCTTAGGCTACAACAGATAGAAATAAATGACAGAATAAATAAATAGACATATATCATAGAGTCAGATATACAACAGCAACTTCCAATTTTCTCGACAGTTAAAATTGCTTAATCTAGGCTAATATATTTTCATTCTCTACCAGATATATTAATGCCGATCGTTGTTACAAGCAGAAATAACCTTAGGTTTACAAAGAGAGGACTGTCGACCAAACTAAACCTCAGTTATCAGTTTCACATGGAACTGGTATCTGTGCTTAATCGTTGTAGCAAGGAAATTGTTGGTGTACAGTTCATGTGAACTGGAAATGAATCTTCATGTCTTAAAAGTAAATTCAGATAGAATTACTCACATTAGCCATGCTTGAGGTTATGATTTCTGGTAGCGGTTCTGTCGTATCACCAATTCCAAGGCTTATTAATTTTGCATCTGGGTACTTCTCAGTGTGTTGAAGCTCAAGCTTTGATATCTGAATAAATGCCAGAAGAATGATGAGCCTCGATGATACTTAAATGCTCAGATTTATTATTTGATCAGTCCGGAACTCAAAATGATAGATTAGCCAAAGTGAAGCAAACATAGATTGCTTGAGGGTACATAGAAACCAAATACTACAATTGAGCTAGAGCTCAAGAACAGTTTGATATTTCAAAGCTCCGATTTTCCAAAATAAAATAAGAAAAATAAAACAAGAACACTTTAATGCTTTATTGAAGCATGAACCATAAGATGAAATATAGAAAGTTTAACATCAAACCAAGCTTAATAAAGTAAAAGAATTAGGCAATCTATATCGGATAGTTATACTCATTCAAAATATCAAAATAATAAAGACAATTTAATACTAGCTAGCTGCACCCAAAGAAACATCAAAGCTAAAGGAGGAATCATTGAAATGAACATATAGTCACCTCAGGAAACAAATAACCATTCCGCAATTTCTCCATGTTTACACTGCGAGGTACCTTTGTACGGAAACCTGATTTTAAAATAGAAGATATAAGTTCAAAAGAAATTATGAGGAGGGGATTGTTGAGTGTTTGTAGTTTATGTAGATGGTTACAGAAACATGCAAGGGCAGTAAACAACATACCAAGTCGCTCCTTTTCGGCTCTCATACTGTGGAAAAACAAAAAACAAACAGATTAAGATAAACGCCATGAACATGATTATATGTTGTGTGTATAAGTGATAAAACTCAAAAGGCTACAAGACTCTAGTTGATAAGTTTGAAAGCCATTTGCAGTACCTGCCATGAACTATCAAAGGCTGCCATATGGTTTCATGGGACTTCATTGTAAGAGAAGAAAGCTTAAACATTTTTGATTTGGCCTATTGAGATTCTTTCCCTAGAGACAAACGTATTTGTCTAGTACTTCCTTTGATTTGTGATGATAGTAACAATACTGGTACACAACCACATATATATAGCACCAGTATTACAAAATACATTTAGTTAAAAACAACAACTCAACCTTGATCGATTAAAGTATACGTCAAGCTCAACCTTGATCCATATTAAATGTCAACGACCAATGCATGATTTCTGTGTTAGTCCTGATAAGTAATGGTATGTGAGATCAACTGGTTCATACTACATGTCAATATCCAACATTTATTTTCTTAATAGTTGTTAGACTAGCATATCCTTGATATTTTTTCCAATTATAAGGCATCTCCAACATGACATCTCTATTTTCCACACCACCTAATTTTCTCCTTTCAATATTTTCTCCAGTGACCATATTGACTTCTTCTACTGTCCTATGCATGGAAAGAACATTGAGGTTGTTTTTCTTGATTCGACATTCAGTTCTTTTTTAGTCAGATTGACTTTCACTCTTTCACATAACAAGGTCATTGTGGAAATGCCGTTTTCCCTGCGATTAGTTTTTCCTCAGAAAAAAACAGAACTAGTAAAATCTTATCATTTACAATAACAGGAGGGTATTAAAAAAATTCATTCATAAATATTTTTATTGATAGGAACTTACATGTCTGTGTTGCTTGATAAAAGCACTCCCAAGTCCAGACTTCATGTTATTTGAATCTTCAGAAATCTGTGTTCAATAACATAATGTGCAGAAAGATGGATCAAAAGCACTCAATGACATGAAAAAAGATAAATTTGCAGTTAAGAGTTGTGATAAAGTAGTCTGGGGTTCACATCCAAAACCAATTGGCAATAGGTGGAAAGGCCCAAACCCTTGTAAATCCACAGGCAAAGGTCCCATATTCCTGATGTGGGATGATATCTCTACAAGTTGTAAGGCTTTATAGCCTATACAGTAAGTCAAATACAGCTTAAGACCGGCCTGCTGCCATCCACTCATCAACATGTTGCTGAGAAAAACTCACTCTGCAGTTTGAAAAACTAGACGTGTCGACGATAACTACAAAAGCATGAGCAGTTGATCATAGCATTGCGAATTCATTCAACATAAACTAGAGAAACTAGCTCAGCGCATCTGTTTTACCACCCTTTTAAAAATTAAGTCCTCCACTGAAAACTCAGTCAGGACTTTCATCAAACACCTGGTGCGTGCCCCATAGTTATCAACCATGACATAAATTAACAGTAAGTGAACTTCTCATCAACTTCTTCTCCAAATATGGGCTGTATAGTATATTGATACCCAACACGTGTATGTACTCACAATCCATGTTCATACCCAATGCCATGCATGAACCTGAATTATTCCAGGAAATTGTATACCAACTAACCTCCATGCCAGAAATGTCCAATATTGACTAGAAGAAAACGATGAAGATTATTTGGTTGGTCACCCCAGAACCCCAACAATTCTTCTTCTTTGTCCACATTTTTAATATGCGGGAAGATGCAAGTGAAATTAGATTGAAAAAGACCCTCTAATAGTATGAAAGGGCAGAAGAAAACGTACATATTTACTAACAAAGCTTTGGGAGTGGAAGCCTCAAGCCTGGGTTCCTTTCAATCAAAGAGAACTAGTGTCAACGACTCAACAAAAGTATTCATATTTAAGGTTTGACTATAGTAGAAGTCTTCATCTAAGCTTTATTTTTTATATATTGAGATATCAAAGGAAAAAAAAAAAAACAAGAGCTACAAACAATGATGAATGATCCATTCCACATCATTCACCAATTGATTGATCAAAAGGAGAGCAATATTGGAGGTAGAGAGAGGAAGGAGATTGGTACCCACTAGAAATAAGTGGCAGCCATGAGCATGTTATATAGTGATCGATGATCTCGAACTAATATCATTAGCTGTCCATCAAGAGCTTAGAGTTGCCTTTAATATGAATATAAGAGAAACCATATATTAGCCAAAAGCTTGATGAAGCCCTTCCTAAAGAGTTGCCTTTCGCCTTGGTTAAACCAATGTAGTGATACACATATTCTTTCTAATCTCTATCACTTCAAGAAGATGGAATACTCATTCATTAGTGTACCAAAATAATTTTACAGAATTCCTGAGTGCAAGACCAAGTTCAGTCAAAGCGTACGTCAAAACACCATTTATTGGACCATGATCTTCTAGCTAGTCTAGGGACTTCAAAAATGCTGAGTAGTACAACATTTCAATAAGTCATTGGAAACAAATTAATGTTAATAATGGTCATGGCCGGTGCTGAATACAAGAGTACAAGAGCAATATATACCAAACAAGGAAACTTTGTCGATCAATAAATATGTTCAAATTCACAATCTTCATAGACAAGAATAGAGGTTTAGGTCAATGTCTATGATCATTTATCGGGGATCTGCAGTATACAATAGTGTACAGGTCATAATAGATTAGTGATGGATATGTTTGTAGTTTAGTTGAGATCAATACGAGTATGTAAAGATTATCAATAGATAACACTTGGCCACGTCTCTTAAGAAGTCGACATAGTTATTGTAAAGTTTCGAGTTTGAGATAGTATTTTATTGAAATAAACAGATTACATCTAGTTGGGATTATTTTCTCAACAGAGAAACCCAAACCTCAATCTAGCTAGTTAACATGTTAGACTTAGTTTGCACAAAAATGTCTCGGCCGAGATGAGTACCGAGGGTCTTGATAACAATCGTCTTTCTAATTTGCAAGGGCGTGCCAACTCGCACTCTGTTGGCCAAGCAAGGTTTTTGATAAATATTTTGCATCTGATTTGATTTTTTTTTAAGTGATTGTAGGCTGGGAAAAGAACCGTCTCGACCGTTGAGTTCTGTCTTTGTTACAAGGACTTTCGGCATTTTTAATGATGTTGTTTCTATTTTATTACAATTTTTTGTATAAGTGTGCGGAAAGTAAAAGAACCAAATCTAAATTGCATTAAACTTAAAAGGCGGAAACTAAAGTAAACGTGAGAAATTAAATTGTATGAACTTTAAAGACGAAAAGAATAAATTGCATGAAAATAAATTGCAGAAGGTAAACAAAGCGATAAAGTGCAGAAGGTAAAAACAAACAATAAAAATATAACTACGCTAGAGCAAGAATGAAAAGATTGATATTGTAGAGAATTTGATGTTTGTATGAATTTGTATTGAGTTGAGTTGTGTTGGTCGAGGACCTTTTACAATGAATTATATGCCTCTATATATATTATTACAAACACATGCAAGAATTAGGAAGGAGAAAACAATAAAATAAAATAAATAGGTTAGTGTTATTAACACACCTCATCTATGATAAGAGTCAATCATGAAACATATTCAAGTGACAAGTTTGTAAATAAAATTGAAATGTGTAGATAAAAAAATAGATAGGGTGTATTAATAACATAAAAATGTGTGTTAGTAACATCGACCAACCAATAAATATTACCAAATCAAAGATATGATCCTTATTACTTTCTCCTTAATCACACGTTGATTTATTTCTTCTTGCGGTTTCGTTGAAATTGATTTGCTAATTATCTTTTGATATATCGCTCTTCAATGCTTCCAATTAGCTATAATGTAAATTTATTGCTATATATTGCTGTTGCTTCAATACTTGATATGTATTAGTGTTAATACCAAATAATGAATTTTAGTAAATTTCAATAATGATGATGATAATTATTCGAAATAATCATGATAATTATCATTAAATGTTGTAATATTCCGATTTGGCCTAGTAGGCCGATGTGCAAAAAAATAGGTATAAACACGACCATTGAGGGCCAAGTTTCTTACCATCGATAGCTTATGGCAAAGTTAGTGCCGATCTAGCAAGTGTAGAAGCCATATTATTCAATATTTTCTTCACATGCTTCCACGAGAAGAACTTAAACTCTATCTTCATAACTCTAATTGCATCAAGAACTCCTCCAATTTCGCTCCATGAGTACTGTCAAAGTCAGTTAATACATGCATTAAGGAGCATCACCCTTCATCATGACTCTTGTTGCCCCTAGTTGTTGGCAGTGAGTCTCAGGTAGTTGCTGGACATATAGGGAAAGAAAATGGGATAGAGAGAGCACCTAACAAGATCCCAAGCCAACTTTTCAACTCTCGTTATCTACAACACCATCAAAGTACAAAATTAGGCAGCAACTATCAGTCTATCACATAGCTGATCTTGCGTCCTTTCTCCACTTGATTAAGTAGAGCTAATTATATCATAGCAGCTTGTGACCTTAGAAAACTCGAAGTCCAATTTCCATTCCACACAGCGTTGCATGATATGCATAGGTTCCAGACCCGGTTTCCTATGAAGAACTTCATCCCGTCTTACTCTTTGGATAATATCTGTAAATGATTGCATTCTCCAACTTTTTACAACACTCTCAAGCCAAGTGTATTTTCGACCTTTCCTGCTTTTTGGTCATTCCATAAACTATGAATAAAAGATTCACCAGACCCTCCGCACCGCACATACCACAAATATACAGTGAGCACACAACCAAGCGCTCAGTACAAGGTAAGAATGTATGGCACGCTCTCTAGACTTTTACTTTAGATTTGTTGGTCGTGCTTTGATTGATAAAGTTTTTATTTTTATTTTTTTTGATGTGACCAAATATTACACTTGAGGGTAAAAATAAAATATTTATTTATTACAGGCGGAGGTTTGATAAAATGAAAAGGTGGCTTTCTAGACAGAACCAGAATCATCAAAACCGATTCGTAGCATTCGCCCACTGCAGAGTCCAATGTCGACGTTCATGTCCGCTTCCAATCCAAATCCCAACAAATCCTTCGAGGTAAAAAACTTCCAATTCAATTCCAACTCCCCACGGCTCTCTCTCTCTCTAACCAAAATCCTTTTGAATTTGATCCGATTCACAGGTCGCTCAGCCCCCAACCGACTCCGTTTCCAGTCTCAGTTTCAGCCCCAAGGCCAACCTACTCGTCGCAACCTCTTGGGACAATCAGGTTCGTCTTCTCCTCCTTCTTTTGGATTCTGTTGTTTGTGTGATTCATGCTGCATTGCGATCCGGTTCTTTGTTTTCGAAATGAGAAATCATGTGGCTTTTTGTGTAGGTGCGGTGTTGGGAGATACAGCAGAGTGGAGGAAATGTTGCCAGTATGCCCAAGGCAGCCATTTCGCATGATCAGCCGGTAATAATTTTACGATTGGGTTTTGTTTTTCGTTTTTGGAGTCAGTTTCTTGATTCTGTTTGTTTCAAGATCATCCGCGATGTCGCTCAATTACAAGAGTGTTATGTGTAACACATATATGTCATAATTGAAGGTGTGTGACTGTGAGGAATGTTTGAAATATCTTAGGTTAATGTAAAGAAGAAAGTTTAGTTGTGCTGTTTTATGAGATATCATTTAAGGAGATAAAGTTGTTAAAAATTTATACTCACATGAGCGCGAAACTTGAAATCAGGTTGATTTGTACAATTACACATTTGTGGAAACTCTATCATGGAACTTATTACCGTTTTACTTCTTTGGATAGTGTCAGAAATTTATGGTATGATGGTTGATTTGGAGTCCGTAGTCTAATACATACCTGCAAATATAGGTTTTGTGCTCAACTTGGAAAGATGATGGGACAACCGTGTTCTCTGGGGGTTGTGATAAGCAAGTTAAGATGTGGCCTCTGATGTCTGGTGGCAACCAAGCAATGACTGTTGCAATGCATGATGCGCCCATTAAGGAGATTGCTTGGATCCCTGAGATGAGCCTCTTAGTGACAGGAAGCTGGGACAAGACCCTGAAGTAAGTCAATCATAGTATTCTTTTTTGAACTTTGAACATCCGAATATGTGCCAGTACCCAAAACCTTGCATTATATTCTTGTAAACTTAGTTTGTAATAGGTTATGTACAGTGGTGCAGTGATGAATGTTGTGCTCTGCCCTTGCCAGTCTATAACCTGTTGCTCCTAACTTTTCTTTGGTGTTGATCTGTTTTCCTTTACAATCTGAAAGCTACTATTCTTATAGCTGCTGATATGTTTTATTGCTTTTCCACCTTCACATTATTGTTACTGCCTTCCTTCAGGTATTGGGATACAAGGCAGCCAAATCCAGTGCATACCCAACAGCTCCCGGAGCGCTGCTATGCTTTATCAGTGCGACACCCTCTGATGGTGGTTGGAACTGCCGATCGAAATCTTATTGTTTATAACTTGCAGAATCCACAGGTATCATTTCATTTTCAGTGAGTTTTAGTAATCTTACAAGTTTCCAGAATTACCAGTTAGTTAGGCTATCAATTAATAATTATCTTGTGTAGTGCTTGAGGAATAAGCCTTTAGTTTCCTGTTGTAGTCATTCACTATTTTTGATAATAAATTGCATTTCTGTTAGGTTTCCATCTTTAGGATTCTCAAATGTATTTAGGTTGTGGCTTATGATTATTTCCAATTACTGACAGGCTGAGTTCAAGAGAATCGTTTCACCCCTAAAGTATCAGACAAGGTGTGTTGCTGCATTTCCTGATCAGCAAGGATTCTTGGTACGTAACGAAGTGCGAACTCCTTGCACTTTTTTTTCTTTTCTTCCTTTATGGCCTTTTAGTTTTGTATCAGGTGCTGTAGTTTCTCTGTCTTAGATTCTCCTGTCAAATTGTGTTTTAGAACATCAAACTCAAATATGTTATTCTTGCATGAATAGTTTCATTGAACATACTTAATTTGTTCTATACTTACATAATTTGTTCTATACTTACATAATTGTGGTGCGTGCTAGAAGGAGGTATATGTCAGCAGTGTGATTGAGGTGATTGGATACATATCTGTTGTATAGCGTTAAAAGTTGGTGACAGTAGGAACTTTTCAGCTTCTCTTTTTTGTGTGCGTGTAAATCTTGGTGCTCTAGCGGGTCAAGGGGGATGGGTACAAACTGCATCCTCTCTTCTTCTTTATTATTTTTCCTTTTTGTGTTATTCATTAACCATAAATGTGAGGAAGTGATGGAAAAATCTCTTCCTGCTCTGCTTCTTCTTGGCATTATTTGACCTTGGGTATGTGCCACTTAGATTTCATTCAGCATGCCACTTCAGAACCTTACCTTTTATACCAACCTTCACTTTTTGGTAGTATTTGATAGACATAAATGCAGAGAAGAATTGCGTGCAAATGTCTATTCTCTGCTTTTACTTGGATGATTTCACATTCGGTGCTTACTGATAGGTTTTGAACAAATGTGCCAATGTGCCAATTTTAAAAGCTTACCGTTTATACCTTACAGACCAAAGCAAAACAAACCCTTTTTTTTTTTGTTTGTTGAAGAAGCAAAACAAAACTTTTAATGTGTGTAAATCAGGCAGGTATGGGCCCTCTTTTCTCATTGAAATGCACGTTTAAGTGAAGTTGGTATCTTAATCTTGCGAAAGTACATATCCCATAAACTCATGTTTATGGGGATTGGATTGCTGTGCTTATATTCGTCACTGTAGGAATTGGGTTCAAGCTTTCCCAAGCCCCATCTCATTTGATTTTTTCAAAACTCCATGGACATGATGAAGAGAAAGGTTATTAAGATGTGTGCCAGTATGAGTGGATAATAAGTTCTGCAAAACCTTTACTTGTCATAAAGGCCTAGGACACGCCGTTGCTATGATGGTTTTGCTTCTAATATATCGAGTAAATAGCTGTCAAGTCTTGGGGACACAATAGGAACCTCCTATTTGAGATTACTCTTGAATTTTTTCTCGGTAGGTTTCAAATGACTGCTGCACAAGATGGAATTTCATAAGAGATTGGGTGGTGAAAGTAGAAATAATACCTTTTATTTTTGCCAAAAAAAAGAAGAAATTTTAATGCCAAAAAAAAAAAAGAACAAAGTTTGATGAGTTCAAAACAATAGTGCAGTATATTTTAGAGTCGTAATGCATATGATAAATTTTTGAATTATAATATGTTTATTTCATAGAAATAAAATTCTTATAGATTTTTCTTACAAAGTATTAAATCTTATAGTAACTTTTTTTTTGGTTTGGCATTGATTTAAATCTTACTGTACTAGTTTGTAACATGAAATAACTATGGACAATCCGTTATAATGGTAGAGTGTATATTAATAACCTTAAAATTCTGTGATGGGCGCTTGATAATTAACCATTACTTCATGAGTGCTAGGTTCTTAGCGTTGTTTTATTTTTCGTTTCTTTTTTTTGGTCCGGGAGCCCAGCACTCAGGGGTTTGGTTCCCTGCTGTTACTAGCCATTCCATTCCTGCAGTCCACGGATGCTATCCAATTTCTGTATTCATTGATCTGTTTTCTTTTAGATGTGGACATTCTTTTTGGGTTTTTTTTTTCACGTGAGTCGAGGAGGAAGGTTGGCAAATTCACACAGATATATGTTCAACAATCACCTGGGGTCTTCAATTTATATGGTTATGTTTCTCGTGTTTATTTAGAAAGCACAAGTTTAGATGGACTCAGTAAGCAAGCGCAAGTTTTTTAAAAAGTCTTCTCTTTAGTATATTTCCTCAGTTGAGATGGGGGTTGTGTATTTCCGCTGAGTTTCAAGGTTGTCTGTATAGTTTACTCGGTTATGTTGTTAATCAGTTTGAGTCATTTATTTATTTCCCCTGCCTATTTCTTAGATAATGAAAACGAATTATTCAACCATGATTAGTCAAGATAGTTATTGGACCTCAATATTAACACATGTTCATACATATGCCACTATATTTGTTTTTGATCATATCTATTGAGCTTGATAGTTTACCCAGCTATGTTGTCAACCAGTTTGAGTAGTTTATTTGTTGCCCCTGCCTGCTTATATAATGAAATAAACTTTTACCACGATTAGCCGAGATAGTTCTTAGACCTCAATATTACGCTGGTTCGTACATATGCCACTAGATATATGTTTTTGAATTACATGTTGAGATTATTGAGCTTCATATGTAAAACTGGATACTGTCTCTTTCCTTTTACTCGATAACTATCATCTTCTATTATTAATGTAATCATTTTTATAATGTTATCTATGATCAGGTTGGCTCTATTGAAGGGAGGGTTGGTGTACATCATCTGGATGAGGCACAGCAAAGTAAAAACTTTACCTTCAAGTGTCACAGAGAGGGCAACGAGATCTACTCAGTCAATTCACTGAACTTCCATCCTGTAAGATTGTCCATTCTTTTTTCTTTTTCTTTTTTTTTCTTTTTTTTCTTCCAGACTGGTGGGGTGATCTTTTGTTTTTGTTTCTGTGCTTTGTTTTTGCTCTTTTTTGTTTTTTTTGTTTTCCTTTCTCTCTATTGTTAAACAATAAAGGCAAAACGGAAAAGGGTGGCATAGAGAGAGGACAGATGGTAGAGGTGAAGGCGAGGAGAGAAATCTGTTAGATTAGCTCATAATAATATTCTAAGTTGTTATTATCAGGTTGTTGTGTGTATTACTCTTAACCTAAAACAAGTCAAACAGACAAAACTGAAAATTTGTGAAAGGTAGGACAGGAAAGCATCCCCTTTGTTAGTAAAATGGTAAATATTATAATCAGGGCACATGCGCTGTAGTACCCACAATTTGGTTTGTGAAGTACCCTATTTTGGATGCTCAGGACTAGGCCCAGTCCTTTTTGTTCCAAAATGAAGTCCGCAGGGTAGACTTAGAGTCCATTTTTGTGAATGATGGGATAATTAATGTTCCAAACTGAAGTCTCCATGGTACCAAGAGTCATTATAGAAATTAGTGTTCAGTTTTACTAGGATGATAGTAGAATTTCTTTTCAGTACTCCAAGGGTCCATGAAACATAATCGATAATGTAAACTATCAAATGCTTTAATGGACTTATTCCATCAAAGAATCTCCAAACATAGTTGATATTCAGTGTTCAATGTTCTTTGTTTCTTGTTAACAAGAAGGAACCCAGTTAACCAATGTTTTATTTGTACAAATTATTCAGTCAGCTGGTTGCTTCTGCAAATCTCTGATACTATTAATGTCATTTAACATAATAGTTGCCTTTTTCTGTAAGACATCCTTGTCTGGTGGATGGTTTTATTTTCTGTTCACTGTTATTCATCATTTGAGAATATTTTGTGTTCCTTATCAGGTGTACCACACCTTTGCTACTGCTGGTTCTGATGGTTCTTTCAACTTTTGGGACAAGGACAGCAAACAGAGATTAAAGGTTTTACTCACATCTACTTACTGTTCAGTTATTTTCAAATATATTTTATATAGCCATTTTAACACACACCGCTAATCTGTATTATCTCCTCCCAATCTCTCTAGCTATATCCATGTAAGTGATTGTCTGATAATGAGCAAGGAATATCTGCCTTTCTGCTAAACAGGATGTATTGAACTCATAATTCATTAGATACTTTTTTTGAATGTCAACTAAGTATCGTAAGTAAATTGAATGTAATACCATTGCTTCAGATCCTCTATATGTATAAGTTAACTAAGTTGCTGCTAAGGTGGCACCATGTTGAAGTATTGATCTGTTTGTTGATTTCTCGACTCTCTCCATCTTGGTTAAATTTGGTGTTTGTCTGAACCTTCAATAATTTCTAGTATATGCATATAGGTATCTAATAAGCTTTTCGGATTTTCAGGCCATGTCAAGGTGCAGTCAACCAATACCTTGCAGTACCTTCAACAATGACGGTTCCATATTTGCATACTCGGTAAGTTTCTTCTCTTCTTGATACCGATACAAGGATCAACTCCGTGTGTGTGTGTACACCTATGTGCTCAACTAAAATACTAGAACCGGCACATCCCAAGGTAGTGTAGTCTGTAGTGGTATAGTGTTCGTCACACTGCGTTTCAGTTGATAATTGAGGGAGTATCCCACATTGGCTTTAACCAAAATGTGTGTGTTTTCTTTTTCTTTTTAAATGAAGCCAAACTATGTCATCTTGCCATAGTTTTTGAAATAGAATGAAGAAGTCCAAGATCCGTCAACTATGATCAATAGCATGGTTTCCCTCTGTTCCCTTTCCTACGAGCTCAAATCCAACTACAGCATCTCTACCAGTAGCAGTTCTATGCTTCTATGGTCCAAATTGGTAGATGATTTCATTAAATTACATCTTGGGAACATAGTACCAGTAGCAGTTCTATGCTTCTATGGTCCAAATTGGTAGATGATTTCATTAAATTACATCTTGGGAACATAGTACTTTCGTCTGTCATTTAAACCTTGTCAGGAGAGTCTGTATATACGTCTGTAGGGAATGATGACTCTACTGACACTTCTTTTTGGTCAGAACTTGTTCTTGGTACCAGTTGCTTGGCTTGCCCTCATCTTTGCTTATGTTTTATTATTATGTATAACATTTCTCTCGGTAGCCAAGTCATTTATGGCACTTCGGACCGGCAATCTCTGAGAGCAATCAATTTCCTCGCTTTACAGATCTGCAGTTTTTGTTTGTTTGTGAATGATGATCTATAAACTACTTGTAAACTTTGTAGCCCAATGCTTAAATAATGTGTCCCTTAAATATTACATTCAAATTATTTTCTGTAATTGTGTTTATCAGGTTTGCTATGATTGGAGCAAGGGCGCAGAAAATCATAACCCGGCTACAGCGAAGAACTACATTTACCTCCATGTTCCACAGGTATATAGACCTTTGTGATTTTTGAAGAGTCTTTCTAATGATGACCTGAAAAGTTGAAATGTTAAAAAGTAATGTGCGCTGTTATTGCAGGAATCTGAGGTCAAAAGCAAGCCACGAATCTCAACTGGTGGAAGAAAATGAAGCTGGTCCTGATTCTCGTGATCAGACATGCCGTTGTATAAGCTAGTTTTGTATAGGACATGATTGAGGCTACGCCCATCATAGTAGATGTTTAGGTAGGAAGGTTTGTCTGGTCTTGTTTTCAAGTTTCATGTCCCTTCAGATTGTTTGCTACTGGCGTGTTAGCATAGCAAATGGTACTGAATACCCTGTAAGTTTGGGAAATTTCGTTGAGCTCCCCCAGTTATATGTGGTTGTCCTAGTATCACTTCTAATGAATTTCGAAGGCCATTTTAGTCCGCTTTCATTTTATCCCTCATTTACCCTCCCTTCCCTCTTCCTCTTTCTTCTCTACAACCTCTGCACCGCTCACCTCTCCTCCTCCGTCTTGTCCCCAAGGCCTCGTCTATGCTCTCTCTACTCCCTATGAACTTCTCTCTGCTTTGTGTGGTACGTACACCAGCACAGAACACCACCTAAACCTGGACTCACTTTAACTTGTCATTCAATTCATATAAATGAATAAGCACAAGAATCAAAGAAATGAGATGGCAGTGATGAACCATTGCTATGGCCATTTCATATTATGCAAAAGAATGGTTATAGGGGACTTGCTTTTGCCAAAACCAAAAAGGTGAAAAGTAAAAAAGAAAACTGCTAAAAGGAAGTCGATGATCTTGGATAGGCTAGGGAACTGTGAGAAAATTTGTGATAGAACACGATTGAGGCTATGCCCATCATAATAGATGTTTAGGTAGGAAGGTTTCTCTGGTCTTGTTTTGAAGTTTCATGTCTTTCAGATTGTTTGCTACATACTAGATTGGCGTGTTAGTACAGCAAACGAACTGAATACCCTGTAAGTTTGGGTAATTTCATTTGCTCCCTAGTTATGTGGTTTTCATAATGCCATTTTAGCCGATTTTTGAAGGTCGTTTCACAGTCACTTTCGATTGTCTATACTGCAAAGAGTGACGCAGATTGAGAAGTATGCTTCTGGAAAAAAGTCCATTGATGTTTGTATGTCAAAAGAATTTCAGAAGTTTCTGCTTGTTTAGGAAAATAGATCATAAGATGAGAAATCATATCAACATACGTAGCTCTCAAAATTCTTCTGCCATTTTTTCCTCAAACTATTCCTCCTTTACTCTTCCATTCATCTTCCTCTTTCTTCTCTACAACCTCTACCCTGCTCACTTTTCTTCCACCTCCCCTCCTAGGCCTTGTCTATGTTCTTTCTGCTCCCTCTTAACTTCTCTCTTCTTTGTGTGCTACGTACACTTGGACTCATTTTAACTAGTCACTAGTCATTCAACTCATAAAAACATGAGCATGAATAAGCACAAAAGCCAAAGAGAAAAGGATGGCAGTGATAAACCAGACTGAAAGCCTGGCTATGGCCATTCCATATCATGCAAAGAGTGGTTATAGGTGACTTGCCTTTTCTAAGAAGATGCAAAAGGAAAAAAAATAAAATAAAATAACCCTGCTAAAAGGAAGTCGATGATCTTGGATAGGCTTTTGGGCAACTTTGAGAAAATTGGTGATGCGTATTTAACAATTTGAGGTGTAAATTAAACAATGGAATAGAAATAAAATTGGGTAATATGAGAAGATACGCCACAAATTTACTTTGCAACACAATTGTGCTGCGACCAAGGAAATAATAATTTATTTATAGAGACAATCTTGACTAAGGGATACATAAATATGACAACAATGGGTGCTTATCTCATGGCCTTTCCTAGATCCTGCTGTGTTGCTAGCACCATAATTTTATGATGGCAGTTAACACCCTATAAAATTTACAGTAGCACTAGCTCCATTGTTTGATATAAACAGGACACTAGAGAAGAATAAAATTGGAAAACAAAAGCAAATACAAGTAAAGAAGAAAATCATATACACAAATGTGGTATCACTGAATTACAAAATGGGGCTTCTTAAATCCCAATTACCTCTTACATTTGTATACAGGAGTGGAACCCGGGACGGGTATCATCGGGGACCTGATAACTCGTCAGGGGGAATATGAGAAGTTGAGTCGATGATCCAGTTAGTACTTGGATGGTGAATAGGGTTGTAGTCTTGACGGAACATCTCCTCTTTTTGCCATTCCTCCCATCTTTCAGCTAAACCATCACCTTCAAGCATTCTAACAACCTCTGACATCTTGGGCCTTTCTCCGGGGGAGCCTGACGTGCAGAGTAGAGCAACTTGGATCAGCTGCTCTACCTCCTCGTCAATATAATTACCTTGTAAATCAGCATCCACAAGTGCTTCTAACCTTCGATCTTTCAACAGACCTTTTACCTGAAGATTCAAATACAATGTCAGGCAACTCTGGTCCCTAGGAGAACAAAATGTCCATGGATCTGCATTCACTTTCAGCTATAAATAAAGACTACAATAGTGTGAGACTGTGTTATATTTATTTAGTCTGAGAGCAGAGTTAGGAAAATAGAGAACAGGATAGGGGACAAATAAACTACATATGCCCAAAATCCCCCTCCCCATTACCATTTTTTACTCGGAAACTGAAAAAATTGAGGTGAATTAGCATGATGAAATGTCAACAGAGGTTAGATGCACATCACACATATCATGGGATCTGAAGATGAGATACATGGAACAAAAACGAAAGGAATACACCAGTGCATACCCAATCAAGTAACATGACATCATCGTCATTTGCAAGCCGAGCAAGATCAAAAGCCCTCTGTCCAGTTATTAGTTCAAGAAGCATGACTCCATATCCAAAAACGTCAGTTTTCTCTGAAGACTTTCCAGTTGAGAGATACTCTGGTGCTATATGTCCAATCGTACCACGTACAGCTGTAGTGACATGTGTGTCCTTGTAATCCATGAGTTTAGCTAACCCAAAATCTCCAACAACTGCTTCAAATTCCTCGTCCAACAAAATGTTTGCAGCTTTTACATCACGGTGAATAATTTTCGGATCACAGTGATCATGCAAATATGCAAGGCCCCTAGCAGATCCCAATGCAATTCGTTTCCTCTTTTGCCAATCAAGTGGAGGTTGTGATTCCGGACGCTCTGTAAAAATTACACACTATGATGAGTAAAACTACAAATTGCACATAATACGACATGTACATACGACATTTACAACCTATAGAGGGGGTGTGGTCTGTAAAAAATGGGGTGCTAATTTCAATCCCCAATATTTAACTGAAATAATATCTACATGCCATAAAACAAGGATCCATCACCATATAACCGATATAAGAGTTCAGAAGGACTACCTCTTAAACAAGATGCTACACTTCCATTAGACATATATGGATATACAAGCAGCCTTTCTGTGGGTGTCATGCAAAAACCTTTCAGACGAAGCAGATTTCGGTGCACTGCCATGCTAATCATTTCTACTTCTGTTTGGAACTGTAGCTCCCCACCTTGGGTTCTCTCTTCTTTAAGTCTTTTAACAGCCACCAGAGAACCATCAGCTAAACGCCCTTTATAAACCTTACCAAATCCACCTCTACCTAGAATATGTCTATTGCTAAAGGTATCTGTTGCAACTTGTAGCTCCCGTAAAGAAAACCTTTTGAGCTGGCCCAAATGAACTTCAGGGTCCTCCTCAGCTGCAAAGAGTGTATACAAGTGAAACTTGCATTCAATACCACATTATCACTGTGAGTCAAATTAATAATATGTTTTATAGACCACTAACCAGGTACATCAAAGAAATGGTCCTGTGGTTTTCTTCGTCGCCACCAAGCAAGTGCAATTGCAGGTGCAGCAAACAGCAAAGCAGCACCAGCAGCAACTCCTCCAGCAATAGCCCCGGTACGGCTATTACCTGAGATTCAACCACCATAGTTTGATAAAGAAATCACAAGAGATCATATAGAGTAACCCAACCCACCATTCAAAGATAACATTAATTGTGCAAAAGAGAATGAAATGGTTTAAAAAAATTCACCCACTACCACCCCAAAAGAGTTAGATGACAAACTACTGCAATCTCAACAAGAAACCCAATTTTACAACCTCCAACTTAGTTTACTTTCAAACATAAGATTAATTGTGCAAAAGACAATGGAATTGTTTTAAAAGATTCACTCACTACCACCCCCCCCCCCCCCCCAACGAGTTAAGACATACCCAAAAAAGAGTCGAATGACAAACTACTGCAATTTCAACAAGAAACCCCGGCTACAACCTCCTACTTAAGCGTGATATAGTTTCAAATATGAGATTAATCGCACAAAATGGAACGAAATTGTTTAAAAATTCATAACTTGTTTGTGCATCACAAATTTTCAGATAAAATGACATAAAACTCCTTAACGTTGCTAGCTTCACTCTTTACACATTGATTCAAGATTGTATACAGAACAAGAGTATTTCATAAATGATTAAAAAAGAAATGATGATGCAAATAATAGGAATAGTCAAAAAGAGTGCCATGGGAAAAAGCAACAAATTGATGTAACTATTTAGATCCCAATGTCAATAACTATTTGAAACAAACAAGAATAGTAATAATATTGGTAATAACCTGAAATAGAACTTGGCGGGGGAGTAACAGAAGGAGGTGGAGTAGCTGGAAGAGGCTCTAGCAAGGGATTATTGGTAAAACTGCAAGATGGGAATTATAGTAATTATTTTGCAGTTGTGGCAGGTAAACAGAGACTACCAATGTGGAAAAACAAAAGATATGAATAAAATTTCTTCGACAAACCTGATAGGAGTAAAAAGTGAAAAGGAACCATTGACCGGAATATCTCCAGTCAGATTGTTGTTTGAAAGATCCCTGCATCGCATGTACAAACTCTATTAATCACAAACTTTTGGAAGTGGATGATCAAATTATTATTCTCTCTCTTTCTCTCTCTCATACTATTCTAATTTAATATTTGAATAGAGATCAAAGGAAAGTATACAACACTTACAGGACTTGCAATGATGCTATCTTAGTCAGCGTAACGGGAATTTTCCCAGTCAAGGAATTGTTGTTCAGACGCCTATATCATGGAATAGCAACCGTTATGCCTATATACTCATAATACAATGTACATATTAAATGTTATTATTTACTTTCCTTATACAGAGCATTTATCTATAAAATATCGTTACTTGTCTTTCTAAGTAAACATATAACGATGTATAGACATTCCATTAAGTACTCAGATAATCCCATAAAATAAAGTATTAAATTCTTCATGCTATTAAGATTGTCAGATATGTAACATAGTGTAGGTTACATTAGATATTTCACATTATCTTGTCACCACATAAAAATGAGTAATGTTTGCAAATTGTGTCCAAATAATCAAGGATAAGTTACTACAGAAACTCCCAATCCATCCTCCTAGAGCTTACTGCGTAAATAGGCAACTTCATCGGTTAGGAGTTAGGACACATTCCTAAACAAAGTCAGCTTATAGTTCACATATTTAATAAGGGATGCAATAATTGACAAGCCTGGGCCTTTTATTATCTTTTTCCTCTACAGTGCCAAACACTCCAAAGTGCAAAACACACAGTGAAAGGGCCTTTTCAGGTTATGTTATGCCAATTAATTGACAAGCCTGGGCGTTTTATTATCTTTTTCCTCTATTTAAAGGAAGTTGATATTATTAAGTTCTCTTTCTCACTCTCACATATTGTCAACGAACTAGAATAGAGTGAGATCCATGATCAGAGAACCAAGACAGAGGAAAGTTACATCAAGTCTGAGAGGACACAACATTAAATCAACTAAGTGCAGCGTTTATTGTCTAAGAATAAGGCTGACAGGCGATAATGTATAAGCTCTGCAGAGACCAACGCACACAGGGCAGACCAAAAACTAAATATCCCGAAGCTCTTCCACACCCATCCTTGACTGATTTTCACAAATCATTCTATTTCACTCATCCAAATAAACCAAAAAATGCCAACATCCTGCAATTCCTAAAGGCTTAACCTTGTAACCTCTTCCTATACTTTGAAACTACTGTGATATTATTTTCTCTTAGAATTTCAAACTAGCAGGAAAAGTAGGAGAAAACAAGTGGTATGCTGTGGCCTTTTTGATTCCTCCCCTACCTGATTGTACCTTCTTCAGAATCTCCATACCATATTTCATTACTGATTACATCTTCTTTAAAACACCTTGTATCAAGTATTGCAATCGTATAACTGTATATACCAGTGAACTACTGCCTCCTTCCAAATCTTCACAAAGGGGTTCATTGATAAACTAAATCCATATGTCTTCCTTAAAGCCTCTTGCCTTTGGAGTTCCATAACATTTTATAATTTGTCTTCTTTCCGTACATTGTTATATCTGTTGGTTATTATGTTCCCTTTTTCTAATTTGTTTAACTCCACCTAGTTGTCTTGACTTCAGTGATGTGGAATCGCCAGATTATGTCAACATTTGTAGAATTTTGGGTTCACCTTATCAGATATAAATCACTTTAAGGAAAAATACCACTAAAAAGGTAAAATTGGAGCACTGGAAACATAACTAAGATAGATTTCCGTTTCTTATATTTGCTGCTGTAAAAGCTAAAAATAATTATCCAATAAATCAAACTATCCATGCCCATTTATTCGTTTTCAGAGAATAAGTCAAATATATAGTTTAAACAGAAAACAGATAAATTTAACAACTGAACAGTTTAGAGAAAGGATGTGGGTTCATACAGGAAACGCAGCTTTTCAAGGCTGCCAAGTGTGGCCGGAATGTCACCATCTAAACTGTTCAAGTAAAGATCCAAGCTCACCAAGTTTTGCAAACTGCCAAGCTCGTCTGGAATAGGTCCAGTTATATTATTACTATACAGCTCCCTGTGAAGAAAGAGTCATTTAAATTCCTGAAATCAGTTTCACATTCCAAATAAACAAAACGAACTCAACTTTGAAAATAACCACAATTACAACAGCAAATTACTTACAAGTACTGTAAATTAGTAAGCACGCCGAGCTGTGTCACCAGGCCACCGGAGAGATTAGCATTGCCAAGATCACTGATTGCGAACACAAAACACACAAGCTGAAATATCAATATCCACTTTTCGCTAGCATAAATCACATTGACAAAACCAACCAACCAACTAACTAACTAGGGAGAGCTACTTACACCCTGGTAACGCTGTTTTCGCTATTGCAGGTGACATGGAACCAAGTACAGGGATTGACGAGAGTAGGATCCCAGCTCTGCAGCACATTGTTAGGATCAGCCAAGCTGCTCTTCAAAGCGTTCAATGCGTCACCTGTCACCGAGTCAGTGAGTTTAGTCAACCAGTCACACCAAGTCAAACTTGCCGCGAATAGTCACAACCAAAACATAGAGAGCTAAAAAAACACACAGACCTTCGACGTTGGCGGAGAGCTTGGAAATTTGAAGAAGAAACCCCAAGACTAGTAGAATCCGCCGAGCCTCGGTCGCCGAGAACTCCATATCCGGCTCAGCTCGTCGTCGTCCTCATAAACGCACGAATCCCTAATTTTCCGTTGACCGATCAAAACCCCCGGCCCTGCGTTGACCGGATTCTAGAAAGTTCCACCGCCGCTGGTAGCTTTTCACGCACCGCCGGATTGAATGAACTGCCGAGCTTCTGTAACAGAGCCTGCACAGAGAGAGAGATGTGGAGGAGGAGGAAGAAGAAGACGACGACTTGGATTTCGAGAGAGAGGAGGTGGGATGGGGGTGACTGGTGAGGGTCAAAGTTGGAGCAGCCCACCACGTTGGAAATTTCTTTCTTTGTTTGTTTGGTTTTGGGTTCTTACTTTTCATTTTCGTTGAATATGAGTATTTATATTTCTGTGTATTTTGGGTAAAGAAAGCAAAGGACCTGAGACTCTGAGAGAGAGAGAGGGGTCCAGGAAGCACGCACGAAGAAGAGCGGGCCCCGCAAGCCACTGCTACATCACTGGCCGCGGGATTTCTTTACTCTCTCTCACTCAAGATCTTTGGTCACACACACACTAGTATTTTGTAGTGTCTCATCTGCCAAAAGTGCGACGGCCGGGGTTTTCACTTCCACGGCTCTTCTGTTTAGGATTTAAACCCAACGGTGGTGAATCATGCTGTGTAACTAAATTCAACGGCAGTTTATTTAGAAAAAATAAAAAATAGGGTGATGTTATTCACACATCTTATGTGTTTTCCTATCACTATTTGATTGTGTTGTTTTATGATTGGTTCACATTATAAAGGGAATGTGTGAATAGTAAAACATGGTGTGTTAATAGCACAAACGAAAAAATAAAATTCAAACAGAGTCATCGAATTTTATTCTTTCAGCCCATTGGTCTAGTAACATTAGATTCAAACTCACGATAGACTCGTTTGTAGCATTTCAGTTGTTTATATGATCAAAAAAATGAAAAAAATTTACCACTTCATTTAAAGTTAAGGGTCCCTTTTATTCTTCTTTTCTTTTTCAATTTTTTTTTCCGATGAATGTTCATAAATCTGCATCGTTTCACTGAATAATTATAGGTTTCTTCCTAGTGTTTTTATCCTCTAGGTTTTTTTTTTTTCTCAAAGCAACCTCTCCCGATCTTTTCCCTCTTTCACCATGTCCGATGAGGTTTCGAATATATTTGCGTTTGGTTTTGTTGCCGGTGCCGCTGCGAACTTGCGGTTTCATCGCTTTTTTCGCAGTGGAACATCTTTTGTCCTTGAAGCTTAGGAAGCCCTAGTCTAGGTCTGTGATGGGGACTCTCACATTCGTGTGGGACCTTAAGAATCGTCTCCACATAAGGCCGGAAGGGGAGCTATTCGTTCTCTGTTTCACTAACCAGGAGGTGCGCTGCCACATCATGAACAGAGGCCCATGGTTTTACTGCAGATCTCGCTTTGTTTTGATTGAGTTTGATGGCCTTTACGATGTTGTTAGGGTTTCGATCACCACATTTCCGGTGTCGGTTGAAATCTTGGGCTACCTCTTGCCCTATTAACTGATGATGCAGTGATCTGATCGAGGAGGCATATCCCAGTGACTTTCAAATTGGGTGTATCAAAGTTGATCTCACACTCAAATATGAAAGAATAGTGGAGTTTTGTTGGGTGTGTGGGCTGCTGGAGCACGCCGCCGTCGGTTATGGTGGTCCACCAGACATCTCTAGAGTGCAGGTAGTTGGTGTTGATCTAATCGTCTCTTCTAGTGGCGCTTATGATGTAGTTGCAGGTAAGGGGAAGGGTATCATAAACCTTAACCCTAATCTTAACTCAGACTTGGGTCGAGGATCCGACTTTTGTGGTTCGTCGTTGTAGTGTAACCTTTTCTTTAAGGGTCTCAATGCGAACCCTTTTGCTTTGAGAGCTGAATGTAGTACGACATGGGCTTCAGCTTCGACTCTGGTGGTGACTTTTTCACTGCCCTGAGGTTCAGCCTCAGCCTTGATCGCCCAACTTGCAAGGTTTCAATCACTGACACCTATTGTCGCTCCATTACCTTAGTCTATTGCTAATATACCGTTGTTATCTGTGGTTGAGAACTTGTCCTCTATGAAAAGGGATGCGGCATTGGGTATTGACAAAATGGGTAAGAGAGCTTATTGTAAGGGACCTACTTTGGAGATTGTCCCCTTTTGAGTTAGGTTTCAATCTTGAAATGTTATTTCCTTATGAGGATGGGAAGCTCACGATCTCCCCGGAAAAGTAGAGAAAGGTTGGTAAGCCGGTGGGCTCTAAGAACAAGCAAAAAATGGAGGAAGTTTATCCATGGAAGTTTGGTGTGTCTCGCTCCGGTCCCAAGAAGGCAAAGAAGGAGAGTTTTGGTGTGCGTCGCTCTCTATCTCGATTTGGAAGAGACTTATGCAGATGTTGTTTTTGACGAGCTGGAAACAGATTCTCCAAGGTCTATCTTTAGGGAAACCCAACCCCCTTTGCGTAGGGTGGTTTCGGTTCTCTATGAATAAGTTAGTCTATCTAACATGTTCAGGTTACTTTTAAGAGGTGAGATATTCTTAGAATTTACAATTTAGAGATTGCCTAGTGTAGCTTCGATTTCATAGGTCGTTTGGTATGGTTTAATTCTGACTAGCCCGCGAGGGCAGATTATTTACCGTTGTTCTTCTACTTTTAGTGATTAATATATAGCGTAACGTTCTTTTAAAAAAAAAACTATTAGAAAAATAATACACTAAACGTAGGTCCTTGCAAATTTGCAACAATTAATAAATCGTAATGCATACTCAACCTAAACGGAGTATTGATCCCTCAACACCATTTGAGGACTCTTTACACACTTATTTAAAACTAAAAGAAGAACTAAACAAAAACTTAAAATTTTTATTTCACCTCATTACACAGCTCAAGTAAGAAAGAAAAAATAACCTCATCAATGCACATAATTGTGATACTTAGCAAATTTCTCCCTCCTAGAGTCGTACCACGAAGTATAGTAATCAAAACAAGGACAAAGCCTTCTAAATCTTTTATTTGTTTTTCTTTAACGAGAGTTATGTGATGTCAGCAAGATGTCGGAAGGAATAGATCGCTTACTCTCCAACTAATTCGTCTTCGGTTAGTTGCACCGGCCTTATGAATTGCCCCGACCTCTCTTCTCACCAACAACCAACGTCACTTTCATCTCCACCGATTTCGTTGCACGCTTGTGATACAGAACATTGCTTCCACTACCTAGCGTCCGTCCTCCATCTGTTTGAGGATACAATGCAACAACAATGCAATTTGTTGTAGGAAAGGAACAAGGAGAGGCAATTGCACATATATTGCTCCAAAAAAAAAAAAAGCAAAGGCAAACCACATGTCATCCACACCTCAGTTGTCGGAACTCCCGCCAGAGACATTGGTGTCGCGTTTAGTTGTTGTTGAGTGTCACACGACCGGCACATGGTTAAGCGAGAGTTAGTACAACACCAACCAGGGGTAATCGACTGTAGTGTGAAATGTCCCTAAATCATGTGTTAGTGAATCCATTACGCTATTCTCAGAACGACGTGGGGAGTGCTTTACTGTTTTACTAGCCAATTTTAAGGAATCTGTTGAAAGAAAAATACATTTATGTGCCTTCGTCATCGTCAAAGTAACTAATGAAGAGGGAATCATGTGATTATATGTAATTGAGCAATCAAACATTATTAGGTTTTATTACATTGTAATTACCATTTGTAATTGTTGTATTCATCCCCTATATAAGGGAGTTATCTAATGAGAATGAGTAGATTAATTCCAATTCTCATTTTACTATACATATAATCTATATTTTAATGACCTAATCAAATATAAAAAGAAATTGTCATACATGTGTAGATCTTTGATATTTTAGTACTCGATAAACTAATAATCTCAATTAAATAATATTCTTTTATTGGTCTTGATATAAGAAATTCATGCTAATTTCAATTGTGGTGTGACCCTTTGATACACGCATTTTATGCTATATTCTTAATGTATTTCCTACGTTATTTAGCTTCGTTAATTCCTTAATAATGCCATTTCTAGCTTGTTTTTGTGTTGTAGGTCAAAAGAGGCAGTTTTACACAAAAGGAGGCTAAAACACAAGAATTGAGCGAAATCCTAATCAAATGAGGATTCCTGGTGCAGCAAGGAGTCTCATTAAGTCGCAGAATCAAAGGATAAGTCGTTTAGGAAACTTTCCTGTTTTGAAAAGGGAAAGTTGCCTATTTCATTTTAAGAAACTTTCTTATTTTGATTTAGGAAACTTACTACTTTCTGAATCTTTCCTATTCTGACTTTCCTAAAATATTTAGGAAACTTTCTTTTCTAATGAGACAGGGAAACCATTTGAAGTCAGGAAACTTAATCCAACTTGGATTAGGAAGCTGTGAATGTCTATAAAAGGAGGAGGACGAATTCTGCAGAAATCAAGAGATTTATGTGTTAATATAAATTAGAAATTAAGAGATTCTTTCCCTTAATTTCGTCATTTAAATTCTGTCCATCCTACCACATTTAACTGATTTTATTTCCCTTGCAGGAACCCTAATTGTGCACCAGGAAAGGAAGGAAAATCATGGATTTTCGTCATAAAACTGATTGACAGCAGAAGAGGGAAAGTTCCTAATCACAGGGATTTCTTTTGGAGAGCAAGGAATGTACCTAGTCCATATTAAGGC
>NC_020495.1:29135618-29136658 GCF_000184155.1 Fragaria vesca subsp. vesca | reverse complement strand
ACTTAATTGATTTGCATGTTTGTAGACAGATACTTACAGTAGTGATAGCAGCAGCATGTAAAATGTTCTAAGTTCAGACGTTCTAGCTTGGATGACTATTTAGAAGAACCGATTAAATGCATGAACTCGTAGGCTTGTATTTAGAACCCTTCTGTGTTTCTCTTTGGTGATAACTCAAGTGTGTGATTAAAGTTCATTGGATTATGGTTATGTTTTTTGGAATCTGGTTTCGAAAGTGTGGAAGTCGATCACTTGTATATATTATACTTTATTTACTGTTTTCATAGGAATGTTAGAACAAATCCTAAAATCCCCCCTGAAATCATGTAAATGTAATTGCTGTTTATATTTTGTAATTAGATTCTAATCTGTTTAGTTTTGTAAACGCAGGAGCACCCTAAAGTCCCCGGATTGATCGAACCTTATTTACCAATACTACAATTGTCAAAATAGGGTTCATAATTGTCGCACGCCCAGTAACGAGCCGCGTCAATTTTGAACTAAGGTTCGATCACTACCGTTGACAATGTCACTACCGTTGACAATTGTAGTATTGGTAAATAAGGTTCGATCAATCCGCGGACTTTAGGGTGCTCCTGCGTTTACAAAACTAAACAGATTAGAATCTAATTACAAAATATAAACAGCAATTACATTTACATGATTTCAGGGGGGATTTTAGGATTTGTTCTAACATTCCTATGAAAACAGTAAATAAAGTATAATATATACAAGTGATCGACTTCCACACTTTCGAAACCAGATTCCAAAAAACATAACCATAATCCAATGAACTTTAATCACACAATTGAGTTATCACCAAAGAGAAACACAGAAGGGTTCTAAATACAAGCCTACGAGTTCATGCATTTAATCGGTTCTTCTAAATAGTCATCCAAGCTAGAACGTCTGAACTTAGAACATTTTACATGCTGCTGCTATCACTACTGTAAGTATCTGTCTACAAACATGCAAATCATTAAGTAAAAGAACGAACCCTAACATGCAAATAGTTACGTACGACGCTTAACCATTCACAT
>NC_020495.1:29118222-29134191 GCF_000184155.1 Fragaria vesca subsp. vesca | reverse complement strand
TAAATGTGGTAGGATGGACAGAATTTAAATGACGAAATTAAGGGAAAGAATCTCTTAATTTCTAATTTATATTAACACATAAATCTCTTGATTTCTGCAGAATTCGTCCTCCTCCTTTTATAGACATTCACAGCTTCCTAATCCAAGTTGGATTAAGTTTCCTGACTTCAAATGGTTTCCCTGTCTCATTAGAAAAGAAAGTTTCCTAAATATTTTAGGAAAGTCAGAATAGGAAAGATTCAGAAAGTAGTAAGTTTCCTAAATCAAAATAAGAAAGTTTCTTAAAATGAAATAGGCAACTTTCCCTTTTCAAAACAGGAAAGTTTCCTAAACGACTTATCCTTTGATTCTACGACTTAATGAGACTCCTTGCTGCACCAGGAATCCTCATTTGATTAGGATTTCGCTCAATTCTTGTGTTTTAGCCCCCTTTTGTGTAAAACTGCCTCTTTTGACCTACAACACAAAAACAAGTTAGAAATGGCATTATTAAGGAATTAACGAAGCTAAATAACGTAGGAAATACATTAAGAATATAGCATAAAATGCGTGTATCACCCTTTTTAGAAGATCTTGCTAAAAATCGTGCATACACAGTGGTGTAAGTACATGGCGTAATCTTAGCCATTCATACATAGGGATCACCATGCAGATTTTGTCACATAATCTCAACCATCTACATGGTATCGTGGATCAAAGCCGTGCGTTAAAGACTCTCTGAAGATCTTGTAGAGAAAAATTCTTTGACAAAATGTTAGATCTTCTTTCTTGCAGATTTTGTTAGATGATCATAGAGGTCGCTGACCTAATATGAAGGATTTGTAGGCCTTGAATTTATGTGATTCCAACATATATAGCAGTCACAATCATGTTCAGGAATTTATAATAAACTAGAAACCACCAAACACAGATAGAAGCACCACCGCCGCCGTTGTGAACAGTCGCCACATACGACGGTGCACACTGCCTACAATCCCAAATTCTCCCAAACACCACCAAACTCAATTTCAAGCATAAAAACATGTAGAGCTCAACAATTGGACCAACTTTCATACCTGAATCGAAATCAAAGGTCGCCGGAATCCGTCGAACTCTCGCTAGAAAATTCAGAAACTTCAACCCTTCGATTCTCCCTCCTTAGAGCTCATCTTGAACAACCAAAGCCATAGAGAGGTTTGCCAAGTCGAGGCGAAGCTACCACCACCAACCTCTCTGGCTGCTGTGGCTGGAATCATAAACTCGCCAGCGAACCCAGAAATAGCTTCCCTTATCTGATTCTCTCTCACCTAAGCTCTATCGACGAAATCGAGACCATAGAGAGGATCACGAGGCCAAGACGAAGCTATCCATACCTGTCGTGCTCGTCGTCGTGGCCGGAATCAGAAAACCCGATCGGAACCCTAAAAGCTTATCTCTTTCAATTCTCTGTCAGCAGCGCTCCTACATGACAACGAAGACCATCTTGAGGTCGAGGACGACGATGCGAAGCTGTGGCCACCGGTGGGATGCCGAGAGACGGCTGGACTACGGAGGAGGGCGCTGAGCTCAATCACAGCTCGAGACGGGGTTGGGCTGGGTCTGTACGATCCAAGTTGATATGATTCCTTTATATTCTTTCAAATCAACGGCCAAAATTAAACGGTCTAAAGATCAACGGCCCATATCAAACCACTCAAATTTCTATTTTTAATTAAATGCATGTTTGGATAATACCAACTTCCAAAAATCATTAAAAATAGTTCGGATGTCCAAACGATCCTCTAACAAATCTCACGAACTCATAACGACGTCTAGTTTAATTAATTCTATAGGCTCCAAAGACAAAACTCGACAAACTAAAAATTTGAATAATTTTCGAAAGCTACTAAAAATTTAAAGAATAATATAAATCAAAATAAAAATAGCTTGAAAAATATTTTTGCATTTAAAAATAGAAATTCAAAATTCCGAGATGTTACAGTTTATTGAAAGAATAAAGAACTCATCTCATGAGGAACAAAACTACGCTAGGCCCGACGGGAACTGCATCTCATCAGATTATCGGTATCACAACACCATATTTTCCTGTATATTATGGCTTTAATAATCAACAATGGATCTCTTGAAACTCGAAACTCACGACTGAGACCTACCTTTTACACATCTAAGGTGCAATTTTTTTTTTTCTCCCAACCCAAAATATGTATAGATAATGAAAAGATTAAATTGAATTTGGTAAGTGTAGAATGTGTAGTTGACTAGGTAGAAAATCTGAAAATTTTCCAGTTTTAAATTCAATTGGAAGGAGCCAAGGAGGTGTAGTTTTTATTTTTTTTTGAGAAAAAGGAGGTGTAGTTAATTAGGTAGAGAAGTCTTAAAATTTTCCGGTTTGTTGAGTTGTGAAGATCTATAGGGTTTATTCTTTTCTATTTGTTTTTAATTGACATTTTGGATATTATAGTGTGTGCGTAAAAATTTGCCACATCATTTTGTATATATTTTTGGAGTCTATAACATCACTCAATACGAAAACAAAGAAAAGTGATTGTCAACCCCATCAAATACATAACTTCCCCTCACCAATCCTTTTTTGTTTCTCTTGTTTCATCCTTTGATTCCTTGGCATGCATGATTAAGTTACTACAACTTGGATAGTGATTCTAAATGTAGTAGTTGCAAGCCAATTAATTATCTCCCTTATCAACAATGACTTGAAGATTCAAGAATATACTAATGCTAAATTGCTAATCAATCTCTTGAATATACTATGATGTGTTCCTTCGAATGCATCAATCATTGGGAACCATGAGAAATATGCTATATCGATGGGAACTCCCCAAGTTGTAGTCCTTTGGATTCTCCGCCGATGAGAATCAGACACCAAATGTCTTGGATCTTCTTATTGGTCATAACATCAAATTACAATCTCTAACATCAATGTTTACAAAATGAGTACACAAAACATGGACATATCGGTCACTTGCTTCACTCGCCGGCTTATGAGATTCTTCTCAAACTCATCACTCACGTCAAAACCACTAAGAATCAAGATGATCCAGACAGGTTACAGCTGCAGAGGCACCTCTAAAGGTCCAAGAAAGTGGCTGGGATCCACAAACTATATAAACCAACCATTGTTTCACATCCTACTGCATTTCTAATCCTCTCTTCACTTCAATTCTTTGATCAACCACTTAATCCAACAAAAAAGATGGAGCTCCCTGTGGGACTTCAGTTCGATGAGGCTAGCCCCGAATGGTTTAGTAAGGCCGACAACGCGTGGCAGCTCACGGCAGCTACGCTAGTGGGCATGCAGAGTGTTCCCGGCCTCATCATCTTGTATGGAAGCATAGTCAAGAAGAAGTGGGCTGTCAACTCGGCCTTCATGGCCTTGTATGCATTTGCAGCCGTCTTGGTTTGTTGGGTTGGTTGGGGCTACCAAATGTCCTTCGGCACCGAACTCTTCTCCTTTCTCGGACGACCTAACGTGGCCTTGGATGAGAAGTACCTATTTACACAAGCATTCGGCGGGAAACTGCCGAACGCCACCATGATCTATTTTCAGTTTGTGTTTGCTGCAATCACGTTGATTTTGATTGCCGGAGCGTTGTTGGGAAGGATGAACTTCCATGCATGGATGTTGTTCGTGCCGCTTTGGGTTACGTTTTCGTATCCGATAACTGCTTATAGTATTTGGAATCCAAATGGATGGTTGGCAAGCAAGGGTCTTATTGATTATTCTGGAGGTTATGTCATCCACCTCGCTTCAGGAGTTGCTGGTTTCACCGCAGCTTATTGGGTACATAAATATAAACCGCAACTGTTGACATAACATGACGATAACTGCTTAAATTTACAATCTGATAACATAACATAACATGACGACGTAAACACGTGTTAATTTCATTAATTTTTTGATTTTATTTATGAGTTTCTAGGTTGGACCTAGAGCAACTGTTGACAAGGAGAGGTTCCCTCCAAACAACATCTTGCTTATGCTGGCAGGAGCTGGATTACTTTGGATGGGATGGAGTGGATTTAACGGTGGAGATCCTTACAATGTGAGCATGGACGCATCTCTGGCTGTCCTAAACACCCATGTATGCACTGCCACTAGCTTGCTGACATGGCTCGTTCTTGACATTATTTTCTTTGGAAAGCCCTCTGTGATTGGAGCTACACAAGGCATGATTACTGGTTTAGTGTGTATAACTCCTGCTGCTGGTAAGATTATAAATCCATAGCCTCTAGCTTGTTTTCATTTATATAAGTTGAGATATGAAAACTAAGTGATAGAGAGCATAATGTTTAACAGGAGTGGTGCAAGGTTGGGCAGCAATCATAATGGGAATGATGTCTGGAAGCATCCCATGGTATACAATGATGATCCTCCATAAGCAAATCAAGCTCCTGAAACATGTAGACGACACCATGGCTGTGTTCCACACCCACGCTGTGGCCGGAAGCCTAGGCGGTATCCTCACCGGCTTCTTTTCCAGTCCCAAATTGTGTCGTCTTTTCTATCTAGTGGATAATTGGCAACACTATATTGGCCTTGCCTATGGCATCCACGACGGCCGAACTATGGCAGGGCTGAAGCAAATGGGAATTCAACTGCTTGGAATTGTGTTTGTGGTTGTCGTAAACGTTGTCATAACCAGCTTAATCTGCTTGTTGCTAAGGCTCATCGTTCCACTCAGGATGACAGAAGACGACTTGAAAATAGGGGATGATGCAGTTCATGGGGAGGAAGCTTATGCATTGTGGGGAGATGGGGAAAAGTTTAATGGTTCTAAGCACAACTCAGTTTATGGCATGGAAGACTTTGCGGTGCCAAGTAAAGCTTAATGTTGTAGGGTGAAACTCGTTAACTGATTTTGGTTATACGTTTCTATATGGAAACATATTGCATTCAAATAAAACCCAAGCGAAGCATGTAAGAGCATCTCTGGAGGAGATGTATCAAATTTGTAGTTGATGACCGATGTACGTTATCTTGTAAAATTATGCTCTTCATATGGATATGTTAAATAAACTTATTGTAGTCTTAATTAAGCTCTTATGAGATTACAAAATAGATAAAGAAAATGATACATAGTTTGCTAAGTTACTAGTTTAAATTACTGAATTCTTTTTTGCAGATCTGCACAACTCTTTTCATAATTTTCTCTTCCTAACAAAATGATCCATGCGTCACTCCTTTGCTGAAATATCTCGGTGGAATTCTGGTAGTTGACGAGGTCGATTGCAGCCCTAACTTTTTTTTCTTTCAACAGGTTCAGGCTGCTACTTATCAACTGCCCATCATTATTTTCTTATTCAACCGTTAACGTTTTCAATCGTGGGAATAATGGTCTCAGTTGGGATCACTACTTTCACACCGTATGTTCAATCGTATGGGCTTTCATAGGTAGACTTTCTTTCCGTATTCCGATAAGCCCAAAAAACATGTTGCCCTTCTTCATGCCATCGTCCTTTTCTCGTCTTAAGTCTTCGTTTGATTCCATCAATATGGTGCAATTGGTCTTCTCTACTTGTCTGTTTCCTTGGGGATAACTCCTTGAGGAGAACTAAAGAGTGATGGTGTATTTCCCACAAAATACCTTGATACTTAAGTTATTAGATTGCGTAACATTTTCAAAGATAACACACTTGGGGATTCTGAACCGAGACTCAATGCTTCGCCACACGAATTTTACCCTGTCGCTACCAATGATTGTCTGGAAAGCTATCGATCAATTTTGTGAAGTAGTCGGTGGCGAAGAGAACATATTAAATCCGCCTGGGGTGGTGGGCAAGGGTCCTACGATATCCATTCCCCACCTGGTGAATGTCCAAGGGCTAACCATTGTGTTGAGATCTTCCGCAGGACTATGGCTGAGGGTTTATGTTTTTTTTTTACAGTTTTGGCAATGTTTTGCATATGCTTCTACTGAAAATTATACAGCGCACCCGGGTGCGCGGCACACCCGGGTGTATCCACCGTCCATTTTGACCCGACCAAAAAAAAAAAAAAAAATTAACGGTGGAGATGACGGTGCGCCGAATAGGCTCTCATGCTTCTACTTCTCTGTTCAGGTACGGGCAAAAATACCCTTGAGTGAGGATTTTGTGGGCCAAGCTTCTGCCCTTTGTGTGGTATCAACATTATCTTTTGTGTATCTCCTTCAAAATGATAATCGCTTGATTTGGCACGACGCAATGCAAGTGAAGCCTTGAGAAGGATTTACGAAATACTTAATCTTCGATCATCACAATCCTCCCCGCTTTCTGTAACTTGTGGCCTCGACTGGATCCTCTGGTTGGATCTCATACTTAAGGTAATTGATTATATGTCCTCGCAAATCATTTGGAATCGCCTCCACTTGCATCATTGTTCGTTGTTGAGCTCTTCTGGATGTGCTTGGTTGTGAGATCTTCTCAATATTCGACACCGGAAGAGAGTTTGGCCATCCTGATGCTGCTAGAGCCAACTTATCTGCTTGTGCATTTTGTTTTAGTGGTATCTTTAATAAGCTTATATTCTCGAATTCTAACATTCTGCTCTGAGCTGGTGGGTGATATGCCCCCATTCTTTCATCTTTTGTGGTATATTCTTCATTGACCTGACCAACCACAAGTTGTGAGTCGATGTACATTTTGAGTCGCTGAATGCCTAATCTTTCTGAAAGATCCTAATGCTTCTTATTCAGCTACATTTTTTGAGGCAGGGGATTCAAGCCGAATTGAATTTTTTATGTGCAAGTCACTCGAGAATTGATCCACGATGCTACTCTCTCTTTGTCGTCAGCTAGTGCTTCCAATTATACTTCGTTTTAATGTGTTGGTGTGGCTGGAAATATTTTCGATATAAGATTTTAAATAGATCGAGGTGAATATTTCTTTATGCAGGATAAATCGTACTCAAAGTGGGATCACCTCGCGGTGAATATGGTCGCGATCAAAAGAAGTCTAAGCCATAACCTGGTTACAAATAAATTGAGTTATGGGTGTATTATGTAGCGGTCAAATCGGGCCACAAGTAAATAGGTAACGGTCGTGGGCCGTGAGCGAGATGAAATGGGTAGCAGATGAATTAGGTTACGAGTGAATTGGGTCGAAACACGTCATGATCAAGCTAAGACGGAAAAGGTCAAACAAGACTAGTATTCGAACCAGAATCAAGAGTACTAGAAAGCATCAAGGGACAACGTGATGAAGACGGAGGTTTTGGTGCAATGTTGATTAAAATTTGATCAAGTTGTGGTCAAATTGGGTGTCGGTCAAATCGAGTCATAGCAAATAAAGCTTTGGTGAGAACAAGTTGTGGACAGAGTGAAATATAAATAGTCAACAAGAGAAATTAAAAATTGACTTTCCCATGATGTCCAGGATATGGAGTCGTGGATCCACTCGTGCGTAACTTACAAATAAGGTGCACCTTCATGTAGTCACAGGGTCATGACTATACATACAACATGAATCGAATATTTTGAGGAAGGAAAGAAGGAAGAAAAAAAGTGTAAGACAAAGTCAGATCAATCACACAAGCTCAAACTACGCCTTTACAGAATTCTCAATCATATAGCTCACCATCACCTAATTCCGAAACAAAGAATCCTCCATCCATCTTCACACCATCCACAAAAAAGCTTCATTTGGCGCTACAGTCAAAAGAAGTTAGATAAGAAATATTCTTTGCAGATTTTTCCGCACCACCAGTTGGCACCGTATATGGGAAACTTGTTCCTCAAAAACTAATATGGTGGGAATAGAAAGTCATGACATGGATCTACCTAACAAAACTAGATCATGTGGATCACAAAACAACCAAAACAGAGAAATACACGAGAAATTGAAGAAGATGGAGGAGGAGATTGCCCAGCATTGAAAGGAGAAGGAACATCAAGAAGCTAGAAAGCAGAAGTGCAAGGAAGGCGAACAAGAGTCAGATGAAAATTTGAGTGATGAAGAACCAGATGAGACAAGTATGGATAAATCTACTAGTGATGACGTTAATGAGCAAGGAGGGAAAAATTTGGAATCCGCTCAAGATAGTGATAAGAGGGGAGTCAAGAAAATCAAAGAAGAGACATGTGAAACGCTAGTTCTGAAGAATTTGTTGTAGTCGCTGCTAGAGAGATAGGGAAGTCCCCATTCATTGAAGAGATCTTGAGTGTAGAAAAGCTAGCCATGCAAATTCGTGACAAGACCTCGGATCCGGTAGACCCGGTGGACCACTTCCAGAAGTTTATGCAGCATATGACCACATAAACGAACGACGAGAGATTGTTTTGCAAGTTTTTTCCATCAAGCCTAACTGGTGAAACATGAGTATGGTTTCGCGACCTAAAGCCAGGATTCATTAAAGATATCATATGTCGGGAAATACTTATACAACATAAAGCATAAAAAAGACATGGTGGCTCTATTTGTTAGGGGTGGGCATAAAACCCGAAATGGAAAAAAAGACCGAACCGGACTGGCCAGCTGGGCCGGGCTTTTTTACGGGCCCTCGTGTGTGTTTTGTCATTTCGGGCCGGGCCCAACTATACTCGGGCCGGTCCTGGGCCCTAATTTTCATAACCGTTTTCGGCCCGAAAGCCCGACATGCATATGTGTCACTCATTAATTGGATAATCTTAGCAGTCCTATACTAGTAATATAGACTCAACCACACAAGATTACTCCATTTTATGTAAAGTCAAACCTAGTTCTAAACTTCATACCCTGTTGACCACCTACCTAAAACAAACATTGAAGTCTCTAAGTTTGAAACACGAAAGTCACGAAACAGAGACGATGCGCCTCTCTACGCCTCCGCGCCTCTCGACGCCTCCGAGCCTCTGCTCCTCCGTGCATCTCAACGAAGCCTGCAGCTTGCCCTTGCCGCTTGCCGCCTGCGCCTCTAGAAGACGCTTGCCGTCTGCGCCTCTCGCCGTGGCCGTTGCATCAACAAGAAGGCTCCATCGCCGTCACCTTCAACGAGAAAGGTCTCAGATACCTTCAAACTAAGCCCTGAAATTTGCTTGCTTTGTGATTATGGTGAATTGGGTTTGAAAGATTGGTGCTTTGATTAACTCTGTTGATTTTTATGTTTGTTTGTGTAACAACTTCCTCCGGTAGACCTTCTGAGCCGGCTTGTGCGCCTCTCTTTTGAGTCCTCTCTTCCTCTCCACGATGGCAAAACAGGCCTGAAACCCTACAAAGCTAGTCTGGATTTTTGTGCCGGGCCGAGCTTTTCTTGGGCCCTAAATTTTTTGATGTAAAGACCGGTCCGGTTGTTCTATTACCGGTCCGGGCCCGGTCCCTATAAAAAGTAGGCCGGTCTCGGCCCGCGCCCAACCCTACTATTTGTGGTGAAGCAGAGAGTGGGGGAAAGATTAAAGATATTCTATAACTGCTTTCGAGCTGAGTAGATAAAGACTGCAGGGTGTACATTAGAATACACCATAATCCATTCCGTGAAGGGCTCTTTCCTGGCTCATATATTTATAAGGACCTGGTGAGGAAACCTATCAAGGACATGAGCGAGATCCAAACATGGAATGAATGAGAGATCAGGCTTGAGGAAATTGAAGCAGCACAAACCACCAAAAACACAACACTTAGAGCATCAAGGACGCAAGAACGATGCAGTCGGGGTTCGACTGAGCAAAATAGGATTTGGAACCAAAACTGGCCCCCTCGACAACATGCAAGAGATGAACGGGCAAAGAGCTCAAGAAATGCAAACTAGATTCACAATCTCTTCTTTAGCAATTCTTCTGTGCGCTCACAAACGTGAGGGCATATTTGCAAAACCACCATTCCTGAAAACAGACCCAACATGAAGAGATAAATATTAGTATTGCAAATTTCATGAGAAACACTTGCACATCACCAATCAATGTTGAAGCCTTTAGATATAAATCAAAGATCTGATAAAGAGCAAAAAGTTTGCCTAATACATTACGCGAGAGAAAAATACTCCACCGGTTAACCCAAATACACCAGCTAACCCAATTTCCCCCAAACCATAAGTATGAAAAGCATAACCAGAAACAAAGAAATCATAAAAGAAACAATGGAAGAATTAGAGAACTCGGGTTCAGTGATGGTGAGAGCTCTTTTCTTCTTCTTTCTACAAAATTGATGAGTCTTCTGTAGTTTCTGAACGGGCCAATACCCGAATTCATAGCTATTCACGGAAGACCACTTCTCCCCATAGAGAAGATTAAACAACGCTGCGATCAGACATAAGGCAAGCTGAGAAGATCAGGAGAGTTTGTACCATCAAAAAGGAGGTCAGTCTAGAAGCACAACCAAGGAAAGAACTAGTGATAAGCT
Source organism: Fragaria vesca subsp. vesca (assembly GCF_000184155.1). NCBI lineage: Eukaryota > Viridiplantae > Streptophyta > Magnoliopsida > Rosales > Rosaceae > Fragaria > Fragaria vesca. Next base: position 29,123,904 of record NC_020495.1, on the reverse strand, counting down.
TCTCCAAGCAAGATGCGATCGGGGTGCAGTTCCTACATAAAGACGCAAGTTGCCAATTGTCTCATGAGAAGAATGATGATTGATGAAGGAAGCAGAGCAGAATCCATGTTCCTGGACGCGTTCAAACAACTTAACAACAGCCATATCAAGCCTAGCAGAGCACCACTCAACGGATTCGAGGGGACTGGAACTTGGCGATGAGAGAAATCACATTGTTGGTGACTATTGTAGATAAAACAGTGGAGGTCGACTTTGTTGTAGTCGACAAACCATCGTCATATAATACACTTGTAGGAAGAGATTGGATGCACAAAATGGAGACAGAAGCGTCATCCCCATACCATGTTGTGAAATTCCCATCCTGAGAAGAGAACAACATAACTTCTAATCGAGGACACCGACTTTGTCAAAAAGGCTTTATGGAATTGAGATCAAGGGTAAAAACTCTGCCCCGCATGAAGAACAAGAAATGCGAGCATAACAATAAATAGAAGACCTACTAGACCCATAAGAACCCAAAGAAAAATCGAGTGTGATGGAACCTTTCGATGAGATAACTCTCGAGAAGGGAGGAGAAAAGAAAGTGACGGTAGGGACCCTCCAAAACAAAGAAGATAAAGAGCAGTTAGTAGGTTTTTTAAGTAATAATCAACACGTATTTGCATGGACGCATCAAGACATGTCGATGATAGATCCAAGTATTATTTGCCACAAATTGAACATGAATCTTGATTTCCCACCTTATCAGCAAAAACAACGAATGCCTACCTCAGAAAGAAACAAGATTTTCAGTGATGAGATCGATCGCCTTCTCGAAGTGGGATTCATCAAAGAGGTACGGTGTCCTACTTGAATTTTCAATGTTGTTCTGATACCAAAAAAGAAAGGGAAGTGGCATGTTTATGTAGACTTCACCAACTTAAACAAAGAATGCCTGAAAGACTGCTATCCGTTAATTGATCAGATGGTGGATGCAACGGTAGGGTACGAATAACTGACATTCCTTGATGCAAATTCCATATATAACCAAATTTCCATGTCTAAAGAAGATGAAGAGAAGACATCCTTCATCACGGAACGAGGGCTATACTGTTACACGGTCATGTTGTTCAGATTGAAAAACGTGGGTGCCACATACCATCGTTCAGTAAACAAGATGTTTAAGGAGCAGCTCAGATTTACAATAGAAGTCTACATCGATGATATGGTGGTAAAGAGCAAAAACAGGAAAGTCACGAAAGCAAAAACAGGAAAGATCACTTTCGTGACCTGGCAGGATCCTTCAACATCCATTGTAATTATGGGATAAAATTGAACCCGAAGAAATACGTCTTTAGAGTCTCAACAAGCGTGTTCTTAGGATTCATAGTAAGCCGTAGAGGAATAGATAGCCTAATCCAGAAAAAGTCGAAGCAATGTTGCGCGCCGAAGAACAAAAGAAAAAGAGAGATATGCAAGTCTTGATAGGGACGATCGTAGCTTTGAGCCAATTCATTTCAAAGTTGACAGATCGATGCAAGCCCAGCCTTCTAGGGACAATAGCAGCAAGATGTCTTGTTGGAGTTGAAAAAGTACTTGGCAAGCCCAGCCTTGATGTCGTTGCGGTATCAAATATCGTTATGAGTTCTGACCTATGTTGAGATGAATTAGGTGCACAAGAACCAGCTTTTTTCACAAGTAAAAGTTTGATTGACGCGGAGCCAAGATATTCGCAACCAAGAAAAGTTATTATGTCCCTGGTCACGGCAAAAAGACAGTTACGACAATATTTTGAAGGCCATGAAATAGTAGTACTCACAAGCTAGCCAATATGAGCAATACTGGAAAAACCTGACCTATCTGGATGCATGACACGATAGGTGATCGAGTCAAGCGAATTTGACATCAAGTACAAATCCAAGACATTACAAAAAAGATAGGTCCTAACAGACGTTTTAGTCAAGTGTCACAGATCATTTGGGTACATGAAAATGGAATCGGTGCACCTAACTTGCGAAATGTTCATGGATGGAGCCTTTAATGTACACAGATCCGGAGCTGGAATGGTGTAGCGCAACCCAGAGGGATTCAAGATGGAAAATTCAATTCGTCTTGAATTTCTAGCTTCGAATAACGTAGCCGAGTATGAAGCTTTGGTGATTGGCGTAGACCTTAAAAAAAAAAACTCGACATCAGGCGGCTTAAGATATTTGGTGACTCACAACTTGTAGTTGGACAAGTCAATGAGGAGTACACAATAAAAGATGAGAGAATGGAAGCATATAAAAAAGTCGCCCATGCCAGAACAGGATGACGGAATTTGAGAAGATAAGGCTGTTTAAGATTCCACGAAAACATAACACAGAGACATACAAGATGGCCAGATGCCGAGCCGATGTTAAATATCAAGGAGATCTTGCAACCCAACACATTTGGAAAAGTTTGATCAACCACGAACAGTGATGTAAGTCGAGTCAATCCTAAATGATTGGCGAGGACAAATAGTGAATTACCTCGAGTGTGGTATCCAACCAGAAGATCCAATCTAATCTAGGAAACTATGAGTGAAGGCTGGAATGGTATGTAATCAACTAATGATTGAGGACGAAATGTTTCGAAGGTCTTTCTCAAGACCTCATTTGCATTGCCACGGGCTAATTCAAGCGCAGATCGTGCCGAAAGAGATACATGAAGGTTCATGTGGATATCACACAGGGGGCAAAAGCCTAGCACACAAAGTTCTTACTCAAGGAAATTTCTGACCTTATATGAATTCGAATCGGGATGCTGAACCATACACCAAACGTTGTGAGATGTGTCAAGGACATGCTCGATCCGCTTATTCATAGTGTTGCGAAAGAGCTTAACACAATTGTGGGTCCTTGGGCCTTTGCTTGATGGGGAATGGATATTGTTGGGCCCATACCCACTTCTCTTGGTGGATACAAGTATGTTCTTCTAGCCATCGATTACTTCACCAAATGGGTCGAAGTTGGAAGTGATGTTGTCAAGTTTATATGGAGAAACATCGTGTCCCAGTTCCGGATCCCTAGATACGTCATTTGTGATAACAGAACATAATTCAACAGCTTAATGTTTATGGCATTTTGTCTGAAATACACCATCACCTTTCAGTTCTTCTCAAGTATTCCATAAGAGAACGGGTAGGCGGAGAAAACCAATCTATCCATATTTGACGGAATTGAACGGTGTAAAGTAGGGGTGGGCATAAAAAACTGTAATCCCGAACCCGTCCCAGACTTGTCCCGAAATTTGCTGGGACGGGACGAGATTTAAATCTCAGAACGTTAGGCCTGTCCCGTTTATATATAACGGGACAGGACACGAGACGGATAATTCAAGTCTTGTTTAGGTCCGTTCCGTCCCGACTGTTTTAATGATTGATTTTTTATTGATTAAGATGTAATTTGAGTATTTCATTTAAGTGTTTTGATCTTAGCTCTTTGTTTCTTTAAGTTATTTAAGTTACTAGGTTGTCACCAATTCAATAACAGTGATATTTAATATTTTAATTTGTTGATTGTTGTAGGCTCTCTTATTGCACCTAGTAGTGATGACAAGTTTAGAAAAAGTAAGTAGTATAAACTCTCGTATTACACCGTGTTGTACTTGTAAATATGTTACAAGTACTTGTTAATACATAATAGAGTGAAGAGCACTATAAAACTATTTTTGAAAAAAAGGGTATGGAACCCAGCCTACATAAGAGGCTCAGTCTGCTGCCCATTATTTATATTAATACCGACATGTCGATCCGAAGGGGACATAAAACCTCTACCTCGGTTGACATTAGAAGAGTTACACTAGTCCTCATAGAGCACATCCACAAGAAAACCTGGCGGCTCTCCTACATTCTGCTCCACTGTATTATCTAAACTAGCAAAATGTGCCAAATGATGGGCCACATTGTTTGCTTCACGGTAGATATGCCGAATAGTAATATAATCAAACTGTTGCATAAAAATTTTACAATCCTCTACTATTCTGCTTACCTCAGAGCTAGCATTGCCACTCTGATAAAGAGCCGAGACAAGGACGGAGCTATCACTCTCCACCAGAAGTTCCGTCCATCCCACTTGAACTGCCATAGCCAAACCCATTCTGCATGCCAACGCCTCCGCTTGCAAAGGAGATTGCAGGTACATTAGCTTTTTAGACCAGCAACTCTGCACCCAGGGGCGGAGCCAGCCCAGTCTTGACTGGGCTGGAGCCTAGGTGAGATTTTGAAGCTTGAAAAAATTACTGGAGCTAGCTTGCTGCTGTAAGAGTTGCTGTTGTGTTAAACAACAATCCCTGCTGTCCCAATGCACGAAGAAAAGAGTTTAATATGGGATATGATCCAAACAATACAAAGCCATGTGAAATTGTAAACTGAATCGATGACAGTGGATACATAGAGAGAGAGATCAATCTTCTGCCAATCTCAAACAACTGAGAAGAGACGACGGTTCCATTTTCAAAACATGATTGAGCAGCCTCTACATATTCGGCAATGCCAGACAAATATGTGGTATAACCATTGCCTACACAAGAAGATTAACACCATGAGTGTTTGCTGCTGTGTTATTACTAGTCATGTAAATTAAAAAGGAAAAGTAAATGGAAGTTAGTTTGTGTTGTTATTGAACTAAAATGTATCATCTTTTGCAATTTAACGTTTGGTTCTTGCGGAACAGCTACTTGCTGGGTTTAGTTACAATCCCTTCGATTCTATATTTTAACCAGATGGCTTCTTTGCAAGGTCCACCCGTCCAAGCAAAGAAGGAAAATATCTGTAGTGTCAGTGTTCTAACTCTAGAACAGTTGTATCATCCAAAATGGATTATCAGCTAACGCTTCAGCAAATATGTTGTCCTCTTTCTATAACCTCTCTCTTTTGAATATTGTGTGTTACATTGAAATTTTTTTCATGCGTTACAATTAGCTCAGGCGAAAACTTCATCCTGGCTCCGCCACTGTCTGCACCTCATCTTTGTCATCCCGAAATACCACACCGGCTCCACCAACCCCATTACTTTTAAAAGCTCCATCTAGGTTGAGCTTCAGCCGTCCACTCGGTGGACACTCCCACTTCTCTTTTGGTCTCACTCTCTTGGTGCATGATCCCTTCACATGGACCCTTTGATATTCATGTAAAATATGCAAAGCACCATTGACAACTCTCATCAGATCCACCACCCCCCATTCCACAATATATTATTTCTCTCATTCCAAATGGCCCACAACATGATCATGAAAACTTCAATTTGTTGCTTCGGTAGAGAACACACCATAGAGTTGACCCATTCTTCCACACTCCTTGACCTTTGATTACGGGCATGAAGACCTAGAGGGCTGCATAGCCACATACATGCAACTACACCACAATCCTTTAATACGTGCATGGCGGTCTCCATCTCACCACAGCAGAACAAACAACTACTGTCAACCAACTCCACTCTTTTTTGTACCGGACAAAATTCAGTCCGTCCATTTGTTTTTAATTTTGAGGGCCTTAACGATCACCAAATTGGCTAAAATTTTGCAAAGATGATATGCACAATATTATCTAGATACTAAACGGTGTAGATGAGAAAATTCGATCGAAAAGTGGTGTAAAAATGGAAATCCGCACCAAAACTTTGGTGTTTGGTGCGGACGTCCGCACCTGATCAGCTTTGTGTATATATATATATATATATA
>NC_020495.1:29093321-29118202 GCF_000184155.1 Fragaria vesca subsp. vesca | reverse complement strand
CACCGTACGGCGTCGGCGAGGGCGCGCCTCCACCCCAGCGGACTCCAGCAGCGTCCCTGACCACTTTCCCTTCTCGGCGAGTCTGCTGAATTCCAGTTTTCCGGTGAGATCACCCAAACTTCATACAAAATCGATCTCGCCGGAAAACTGGAATTCGACGGACTCCCCGGGGAGGGAAAGTGATCGAGGACGCTGCTGGGGTGGCCGTGCGCCCTCGCCAGCGCCGTACGGTGGCGAACGGAGAGACGTCCACACTTTAAGGGCGTGCGGACGTCCTCCTCTGATCTGGACTGTATATATATTGCTTTCTTTTGTTTGAGTACGGTGTACCTATTCGATGACTTCTAAGGAACCGAACAGTACTCAAGTACTCAAGTCACTTTAAATACAAATCAAAGAGTTGGCTTGTTTACCTGAGCATTAAGGGATATATTCATTTGCAGATGCATATGCTATTCTGTTATTTTGATCTTTTAATTAATATGAAGAACATATCTGAGGTAATTAAAGTGAAGCAATGGTGAAAGTCGTCGTACAAGTATAGAATTTGTATGTAATGTAACCACGATCGCTAGAGATCGAATTGCACTCTAACGTACTGGAACAAAATATATATATATTTACAATATATTAGATTTCATCATTAAGGAATCAAAGTAGTAGCACGATAAGAATGCATCCCAGTTATGTAACAAAACTCGGGGAACATAATTTGAAAGAGTCAGTTATGACTTTTATTAATTTGGGTAAAACAAAGGCCAGAAGCAGCCATTACATATTCTACCGTTATTATCTACAGATATACAAGTAGTTGTGAGGCATACCTCACCTATTACATATGATAGATTACTCTTTAATAATCGTACTCACTTATTCTGTAAACCTATTTCTACTGATGTATAAACAAATAGGCTAATACGTTAGGAAAAAGAGAGAGCCATTGTAACGTAGCTTCAAGAGAAGCAAAGTCGTAATAAAATTGAAATAAAGGATGAATTAATTGCCTGTGGAACTAGCTAGCTAGAGATAGCTAGAAGATTTGGGATTACGTTCAATGCAAGTTTTTATATTGAATTCTATATATCATTCTAATTTTCTAGATACACACAGGCAAGAGCACAATCTGGAGACACTTAAACCATACATCTTGGGTGATCCAGGCTTACAATCAACCATGCACAGCAGCCATATATTAATCAGATTTACTTCGTGTTGCTATTTTGACTTGAAATATATATAGATGTATCGATCATTCATGCACGTACGTTGTCCAGAAAATAAAGACAGCAAGAGTGTAAAACTTTCAATTCAAGAATTACTGATGCATACATACAATCTAGCTATTTAAATTAGGAAAAATTCCCACTAGCTTTAAATTTAGATATTTTTTTTTCATTAATAAAAACAGATTTTAAAATTCTCATCAACCCAATATACTTTTAAAAACTATTCCGATAATAAAATTTTTAACTTTTTATGTTTTTTTCGTTGACCAAAATACCTCGCCTCTTATCTCTCTTTCTCCGCTTTGTTTCAGATCTTCTCTCTCTCTCTCGCCGCCATGAGGAGAAGGAACTGCACGGCCTAGATTAGGAAGATGAGGTCGAAGTCGAACAGCGCGCCTTCTCAATCTCCATGGCGAGGGACGGCGGCGCCAAGGCGAGGGAGATGGCGGCATGACGGAGATGGATTTGAGAGAGTGGTGGAGGTGGGGTTTGGCAAGGGTTTTGGGAATGGAGATTCGGAGAGGGTGGAGCTTGGGCTTGGCTATGGTGGAAGCAACTGTCAAGATTGGGACCTTGGAGGAGGCCATTATCATGTTGGCCATGGCGATCTGGAGAGCTTCTTCATAATTTGGCTTAGGTTGTTTCTGTGAGTTTTGATTTTGGAAAAAAATCAATTTGTGTGAGTGGAAATGTTATCCAATCTCATTTTCTTTGCCACTAATTTTGGTATGAAGTTCTCGTATGAGGTAGAGATCAGTGAGTAGGCTCCATATTTGGTTATTGAGATATTTCTATTTGCTCGTGGATTGAATTGATCTGATTGCTATATTCAGTTTGGCATTTTTTTTTGGGTGTTTTTACATGAAGTAGCAGTATTTATGAGTTAATATATGCCAAGATATTGTAATGATCTTATGAGTGGAGGCGGCAAATTGGTACCTTCAGATGACATTTGTTGACGTGGATATAAGTTGTATTTACCTTCCTATCAATAGTTGTTAAGAGATATAGCTGATTGTTAAGCAGGCTCTTAATAATGTGCAATTTGTTTATAGTTTTTGATAAAGGGAAGCTGATATGAACTTGGTAGTTGTGAATATATGTTTGAGGTTACTGGTACCGGAACTAGTAGCTTTTTTATATTACATTGGCTTTGTTTTTTTTTTTTTCCTTCAATTCAAATTTTTGGTGAATTAGTCCAATATCGATAGATTGAGATTTGTGTTTGTAAATGTTTATTCATACCCCTTGTTGCCTTCGACAGACCCCCTACTGCCCTCAATAGATTCTCATACTACCCATAGTAGGAGGTCCTACTGACCCTAGTAGGTGGTCATACTGACCTCAATAAGAGGTCCTACTGCCCCCAATTGGTGGTCATACTGCCCCTTATAAGGATATGTTATAAATGACTGAAGCACACAGTTAAGTTCAAGGGTTATACTACCCCTAGTAAGAGGTCACTGACCCCAGTAAGACCCCAGTAGGAGGTCCTACTGCCCCCAGTAAGAGATCTTACCGCTCTCAGTAAGAGGTCCTACTAATCCCAATAGGTGGTCATACTGCCCCTAATAGACCCCCCGACACACCCCTTATTGCCCCCAATAGACCTCCTGACAAACTCCTTATTGCCCAGAATAAACCCCCTACCGCCCCAATAGACCCTCTACTGCTCCCAAGAGACACCCTATCGTCGGAATCCTGTCAACGGCCTCTAGACAGACTTCATATTGCCCCCAATAGACGTCCTACTGCCCCCAATAGACATCTTATCGTCGAAATCCGGTCAACGACCCCCCGGAGTCCGGTCAACGGTCCCCGGATCCAAGTCAATAGTCGCCAGAGTCTTGTCAACGGCCCCCAGATCCTGGTCAACAGTCGCCGGAGTTCGGTCAACGGCCCCCGAAGCCCGGTCAACAGTCCCTGGAGCCCGGTCAACATCATTGGTCGTGGGAATCCGGTTATAAAAACTTTATTTTATAATAGACTCTTATAATGGTTTATTGTAGTTTATTTAATTCATTAAAGGTATAATTGTCTTTCTGTTGTTTAAGTGGGTTCTTGAGAATTTTAAAATCTGATTTTGTTAGTGGGAATAAAATTCTTAAAATTAGGGCTAATATGCATTGTCCTTTTAAATTAACCATATAAAAATTACATATTTGACCGGCCGATTGTCATACAGAAAAACAAACAAAACAAAAGTCACAGATTCATGATTATATATTACCCTCATGAAGTCGATGCCGAGGCCGGTTATGTCACTATATAAGTATATATAGAACAAAAGCAACATCCCTTGTAGCTTAATATTCTAATTAATAGAGAGAAAAAACTAGGGAGTAATATGCAGCAGAAACAAGAAATACGACAGATGGTTGATGATCAAGAGAAGAAATGGATTATTACATTTGGGAGAGAGTTAAAGAATGAGGGTGTTATAGCTGCACCAATGGTGGCAGTGACGGTACTGCAATATCTTCTGCAACTAGTATCGATAATTATGGCCGGACATCTTGATCAGCTCTCGCTCTCCAGTGTTGCAATCGCCATTTCTTTCACTAATGTCACTGGTTTCAGCCTTCTTGTAAGTCCCATTTTTTCTTATTTATTTTTTTTTTTTTTTTTTTTTTTTTGATTGTAATTTTTTCTTTTTAGTTTTGATCCAACATACATGTATATGTGTGTGTTTGTGTGCATGACTCATTTGGCTGCACTTATCATCTGGGTCTTAAAGGTGTGTGAGTCTTTGTATATACCCCCAAGGGATGATTCACATTTGTTTAGCAATTTTAAGGATTGCTTAGCTTATTAGACAAACTTTTCGGATACATATCGCCAGTTTGATCCGCTTCATTTCTTTGTAGTTTGTTTTACAACTAATTTGATACCTTCATTGGTATTTATTTAAGTTGTAATGAGGGAGTTTCTTAATTTCTACTCATTCGTGAAGAGCAGTCTGGAATGGCAGGTGGATTGGAAACCTTATGTGGGCAAGCATTTGGAGCAGGGCAATATGAAAAACTAGGGACATACACTTGTACTGCTATGATCTCCCTTCTCTTGGTTTGTCCACCAGTATGTCTCCTATGGATATTCATGGATAAATTGTTACCTTTAGTAGGTCAAGATCCCTTGATATCCCTTAAGGCACGCAAATATGCAATGTGGCTTATTCCTGCACTATTTGGTGCTGCAATTCTTAAACCGTTAACTCGCTACTTCCAGTCTCAGAGTCTCATTTTCCCTATGCTGCTATCCTCTTTCGCCATTCTTCTCTTCCATATATCCGCATCATGGGCTCTTGTGTATAAGTTGGGAATTGGAAGTAACGGTTCAGCGATAGCCTTCAGTTTATCCACTTGGTTATATGTGGTAATGCTGTGTTCCTATGCCTTGTATTCCTCTGCCTTCAAGAAAACCCGTATCACAATTTCAGAAGATTCTGTTCTTCATGTTGGAGAGTTCTTTCACCTGGCGATTTCATCTGCTGTAATGGTTTGGTAATGTTTTCCTCATCTGTTTCTGTTTTACATTTTCATATTTTTCCCCGGATCGTAATTTTTCTTGTTGATAAAAGTGCAGTTTGAAATGGTGGTCTTGCGAGCTGCTTATTTTGCTGTCCGGGCTTCTACCAAATCCTAAACTAGAGACTTCAGTTCTTTCTATATGGTATACTTCAATTTTCGATACCAGAAAAAATAAATTTGTTAGTTATTGATGTACTAAAAGTCTAATACTCTTCTGTTTTGTGTGATTGTTGTTCAGCCTTACAATATCTACCTTACACTTCACTGTATCATACGGATTTGGAGCTGCTGCAAGGTATGTTCTATACGTGTGTTCTGTTATTTGCTAACTAGTAATGTCTTACGTATCAAGTCACCATGTTAGAAACGTTTCTGCAGATTATTTGAATCAATCAAATCTAAAACATCGATAATTTTACAGTACTCGGGTATCAAACGAATTAGGAGCTGGTAATCCACAAGCAGCGCGAGTAGCTGTTCAGGCTGCAATGTTTCTCTCGGTCACTGAGGCGCTTATTGTGATCACAACTCTCTTTTGCTGTCGATATTTTCTGGGACGTGCTTTCAGTAGCGAGAAGCAGGTAGTGGACTATGTTGCAGTTATGACACCTCTGATTTGCCTCTCAGTTTTTATGGATAGCATACAAGCAGTACTCTCAGGTACGTGCTTAATTTGCTCATAGCAAAACAATGCTTTCTAATTTAGCATATATCATCTTACAATATGAATATACATTTCTATAAATTGAAGGGGTAGCTAGAGGAAGTGGATGGCAGCATTTAGGGGCGTATGTCAATCTTGGGGCATTTTATTTGGTTGGACTTCCTGTGGCTATGGTGCTTGGGTTTCCTCTGCACTTAAGGGGGAAAGGCCTCTGGATTGGAATAGTGGCTGGCTCTGCTGTGCAATCAACTCTTTTCGGTTGCATCACTTATCTCTCAAATTGGACTAAACAGGTTCATATATAATTTTATTTTAATTAATTTTGAACTTATCAACCAATGCATTTTCCATAATTAAACTCACATATTACATACAAAAAAATTTCACAAAAACTAACAATGAATGTAAGGCCTAATTAAAAGTAGTTACAGGTCACTAACAACAGCTTTTAAAAACAATCTGAATGTTACTTTTAAAAACAGCTGTCACTAAAAACACTATAAATTAATAAATTTTATCTTGACAGCACTTTTAAAACTAATATTTACCAAACATAAAACTGTTTTAATTCACAGCTGATTATTTTCACAGTACATCAACAACAGTTTTTTTTTTTTAAAGTCACAACAATACCAAACTAGCCCTACATCTTAACATTACTCCAAATGAATTTATTACCCTAGTTGTAGAATTAGTACGATAGACTTGGGTTTCCTCACATGAGATTTCAACAAGTTCCTACATCGAAACCCAAATTTGTTCCTAGTAAAATATCCAAGTCCTAGCCCCATAGAGAAATAAAATATAATTGAATCTTGCAAATGAGAATTATTCTGTAGTTTACTAACTAGTTGTGAAAATTACCAGATGCAAACTAAGGTTGAACGAAATATATATAATTGTATAGATATCTTTAGTAGAGAACATATTGATAACTTACATGTATATTGATATCTTTTCTTATATTCTGCAGGCAAAGTTGGCAAGAGAGAGGATATTTGCAGATTCATCATCAACAGACATGGAAGCAAAATGAATGAGAAAATTCCTATTTATTTTTTTATTTTTTAGCTTTTCGTTACATTCATTTCTCATATTGAGAAGTGAGCTGTTTATATTGTGAAATGTGAGACATATACAATTGTCTCCTAAGTAACCATACTAATTAAGTAGGAGACGCCAATTTTTCTTTGATGATGTAAAAATCTTACTCCATATATGTGTTGAGAAAATAGGAACTAAGATTAGGAAAACCATTTGCTAGTGAAATTATATATGTTTATTTAATTACTACAATCATACTATATACACGGTACAACAAAAGAAAATAATAACTCATACAAACTTACAAAGTTACACAAATGAGATGACACGGCCACATATGAACGTGTGTCTGTGTTCATCTTTATTATTAGAAATGCAGCACTACACCACTAGTAGCCGCTGGCTACGTTGCTTGCTTCGAGGATACATATATTAACCTCATAGATATATAGAGCTAAAATTATGAACTAGTAAGGTGGAGGAGGATGGTGAGGGTGAGGTGGTCTGTAGGGGTCGAAATATGGCGGTGGAGGTCCTGGAGGACCCGGCGGTGGAGGCCCTGGAGCGAAAGGTCGTGGAGGAGGAGGAGAAGGAGGACCAGGGGGATGGTGATGGTGATGGGGCGGTGGTGGTGGTGGTGGGTGATAAAACTCAGGACGTGGAGGAGGTGGCGGCCCATGATGATGATGATGATGTGGAGGAGGAGGGGGTGGTGGTGCAAAGGGGTCCGGCGGTGGTGGAGGCGGTGGATGTCTCCGGAATTCCATCGTGATCGGATGAATTGGTTTCTAGTGAGAATATATCTACGATCAATATATCTAAGGAGAAGGAAATTCGATAATCTGATCAGATAGCTAGGTGAAGACTGGAAGACTCGAGATCTCAACTAATGGATCGGACCTCACTTTTATAGCCTTGATTAAGAATTAGGAAATTTCTAGATGATCGAGAAACTGGATATAGATAGATATGGAGGACCGTTGGTTAGTTTGGAATGGTAGATATGATTGAAACGTGAACCAGTTGGATATATCTAATCCTCTTTACTTGGCCATGTAAACTTGGTTCCTTAACAACTTAGAACTACACGTACCCTTTTCTCACTTTTAGTTTTCCTCAACTGAATGAAAAAGAAACAACAAAGTGACTTAATTGGTACGTAACGTAGGTAGTGATGCAAGTACTGTGATCGATCAAAGGTTTCACATTGTTTACATTGTTGTGTCAATTAACTGCACCAATTCTCAAATTTTAAATTTAGGCAGATGAGAATTACTATGTCTTTCTATTTTTCTTATCATCATTTTTCTATTTTTTGGTATGAATGTTTTGCTATTATTAGTTAATTGGTGCACATTATATTTCTCTCATCTCTATTACTAAAGAATATCAAGCAAGTTCAGTGACAGAAATGATGTTTCTGTTTTCATAAAATGTGTTGCGCGTCTGCGATCTAGAGTTCTTGGTTTCACATTCCAACTTTGCAGTCATTAACTCATTATCGTGTGTACAACAACAGCGCTATATATAGTAATTATAGAGACAGGTGCTCCCTATGAGTAGAGTGGTAGAGTGGCCATTAAGCAAAATGCGTTTTGATGAGCAACGGCAAGGGATCTTTAGCTTTTCTATTTAGTACCAATAATAGTGGACATGATCAAGAGAAACATATATGCATGCATGGTATATATATATATATATTTTTTTAAAAGAGAAATAAATTACAATAAGAACCATCTAGGACAATCAACGTTTACAATGCCAAATAATAAGGCTCTCGAAGCCTCATGAGATACCCTATCAATCCAATACATAGACGAATTACAAGAATGCCCAAGATTAATTAGCTATGACATCGGCAACAAAGTTCGCCTCTCTAAATACATGTTTAAAAGTAATAGAATCAAAACTAGTAGCTAATGTTCTGATGCCTTGCACTAGTTTGATTAATCTCCAAGGCGATTCAAGACGTTCATTCACTGCATCTATCACCAACTTGGAATCTCCTTCAACTTCAACATTGGTGAAGCCTTTCTCCTTTGCTTTGATTAAGTTGTCTCTTAACGCCATAGCTTCAACAATTAGGACTGAATAAGCACTTCCAATGCGACAAGAGGCAGCAAAAACTAGTCTTCCATTGTCATCTTGAATTACATAGTATATTTCTTTGCAATTGCAACATCACATAAAACATGGAATACTAGTAATGACAAAATCAGATGGACGACATCATCCTAGATGGAACTGACCCTTCATCGATTGAACTTAAAACAACTTTCGGCATGCTCACTTCATCTATCTTGACATGGAAGTTCAACAACATCATAACATTGTGTTGATGTCGTTTTTTAGCATGCACCAACAGGTCAACTAGATTTCCATTGAATTCCAATGTGTAAAATGGTGGGATTAATTCTCTTGTAGTGGGCATATCTTCGCCCTTCGGTTAGTTTGACTATTTCCATGGTTTTGGTCATCTATCTCTGGTGACTGAAAATATGTCACGGAGGCCATGTACCGCGTCTTGGTAGTCCACCGCATGTGACTTGAGGTATGACATTGATGAGCCTGTGCATTCGACTTCCTTGAATAAGACTAGATTCTTGATCTTAGACTTTCTTCTGGCGATGTTGAGCATTCACACTCCTCTTAATGGTAAGCTTCATCCTCTCCTTTGTCGAGAGAACCAGTAGCTAGTCTCCTCCCGGACTTCCTTTACTAATTAGTGAGCTTCCTCCACTCATTTGGTGGGGCTGCATCCACTTCTTTGTTAGGAAAACTGGTAGTCCTGTCTCGGACTTCATCCGACTGATGTTGGGCTTTCACGTACCACTTCGTGGTGAGCTTCCTCTCTTTGAAGGTGAGCTAGCTAGCTTCCTCCACCTCATTGGTGGACTTCCTCCACACCTTTGGTGGACTTCATTTAGCTGATGTTGTGTAATGATCTTAATTTTTAATTGGGTTTATTTATTGAATTGTTTCTTTTGTCTTTCTGTTTTATGTGTTTTGTTCTTTGATTAGGATTTGGTTTTGGTTTATTGTGCACTATTAGTAATAAAAACCTAGTCTGATATTTTTACCTCTAGATTAAATAATATTTTCTTACTAAAAATATTTGATGGGATGTGTAGAAGCCTCTAGTGATCATCTAGAGAAGTCCACGTGCTATCAATTTGTTTGCCTTTGCTTTCTATTTTTTCCTTGATCATAAACCCAGTCCCTCTTCCTCTTCTCTTGTGCTTTGGTTCCCAACAGATCAACCCAGTCCTTCATCCTTTTCTCTTTCTCTTCTGTCTTGTTCCATAAACGACTTTCATAATTTCGTTCACCTTCAGAGGCTGCTTAGCTTTCAAGGGATGATTACATATGAATCTCATATTTCTTCATCTAGTCAAAGCTTGATTTCTGTAAGTTTCATACCCTCTATCTCAAACTAGTTCTTGTTTTAGCTATTACCCAATAAATTGGAGTATGATTGGTGCAAGCTGGGTGTTCGGTTTGATACTAGATTGCTATCGTATGATTTGAGTGCTTGCGTGATTGGAGTTTACTTGTGGAGATGTTGGTTGCTGCTTGCTATGATTTGAGGTAGGAAAAACAAACTTTTCTTTATAGCTTTGATTCTAGTTTGATATGTATTTGGTGTGATTGTGTTGGAATATTGCCTATGCGATTGTTCTTAATTGCAACTTGACAAGCTTTGTTCACTTGTCAATCTGTGAGTTTATTGAGTTCTTATTGATATACTTCTCTGGAACCTTAATTCCTTTTCAATACGATGGTATGAATGCAAAGTTATTAACTTGTTCTTTATAGAAAGTATCTTTGTATTGAGATGCTTTAATCTTGATATAATCTAGTATTTGTGCAACAGATTTTGTCTTTCCATCTTAAATAAATCCCTTCATGTCTTGCAAATTGCAGCCATGACTTCTTAAATCTTATATCATCAAAAGTATTGGTATTGAAAACCTGAGCTATACATACCTTGTATTGTAGTACCTGTTTTGGTCTCCAAAGAGAGCTTTATATGGTTGCATTTGAGTCTACTTCTTATCTTTTTATCGTTGTCTGTTTGTGTTCTTAATTGATCCGTACAAAGCTTTTGATATTATTGTTCTTGACCCCCAGTATATATATAACATGTCTGTTTCTGCTGTTCAAATGTTGATTTCTTTACTGATAAAATATTCCTTTTGAGTATTAATTGTGTTCCGAAAATTTGATTTGGTCCTTCAACAGACTATCAAACATAGCTGTTGTTCTTTTTATTCATATTGGATCTTTCAGCTTTGCTATGGAGCTAGTCCTTGAGAGATAACTGATTGATGGTAAACTATACTGTTGTTTTGAGTTCATTTCTTAACACTTGATCGTTGTTTGAAAGTGTTCGTAATTCTGTTTATGGAATAATCCAATGCTTGGATCTTTAGTTGGAGTATGTGCTCATTGCTGGTTCATTGTTGGTCAAGTTCTTTATATGTTATCGTCTTTGTTGTTGATTAGTCCAACAGTTTGAAAACCCAAGTCTTTGTTGCTGGCTTTCAAATCCATGTATTGATATTTACCTCATGTCCAGTTGCTATTGAAAACTGATTCTTCTGATATGTCTGTTTGAATTTACTTGGAAACAAGCTCTCATTCTTTGATGATTTCTTCATTTCATCTGAACTCAAGTTTCTCTACCTTATTGTTCTAAACCTACTTGTAACTGCCCATTTGGTCTTCACATAAAGATTTCTCTGTTATGTCGTTGAAAAACAAGAGGTCTATGCTTTTGCACCATTTATGGGCAGTATCTTGTTACTTTCTGAAAAGGGATTTCAAGTTTGTTTCTGAAATCCTTGTTTGATCAGTTGGTTTGGAAAGTGAAACTTCCTAGAAAGAAACGATTGGATTTCAAATGTTCTGTTTGGTTAGGCCCAATGAATTGTTTGAGTAGGGATTGTGCCTCCCTTGGGTTGTTTAACCCCAAACCTAATCAAGGTACCGCATGTGTGGGGTTTGCTCGGTGGTATAGCTGGGCGGTGGGCTCTAACCGGAATCTTAAGGATTTGCTACATTCGTGTGAATGAAAGTTCTATGAGTATCATGAGTATGCCTATCGACACTTCCGTTGGTTCATGTATTCTTATTTGTTAATCTTGTTGTCAAGTTATCCTTATGATTAGCCTTCTTCTACTTCGTTCGTGTATATTGTTGATGCTTGTTATATATACTTGGTAAAGTTTGATATTTGCAATTCCAATGTTATCTTTAAGTCAAGTTCATTTATTCTACTACCGGACTTCTGATTTTCTCTCTTGCAAATGTAGCAACAATTATTGGGGTTTAATCTCACTTCTTTGGTTATCTTATTTAATCTTCAACCATGTTCATGCCTTTCATGTTCTAAGTGCATATTGAATTAGAGTATTTGTTATAAAGATTTTTTTTGTCGTACCTACTGAGCTTGTGAAGCTCATTCCCTATATTCATGTTATGTTTTCAGGAAAGAATTCCTTGAGTGGACAAGTTATTGATATTATGGAGCTTTTGAGTTGAAGTGTACTTGGTTGAATATATGTGATGGTGTCCTACTATGCTGGGCTCCTTGTTCAAGTGCTTTTGTTCATTATGCTCAAATACATTGCTGTGTTGTGAAATGTGAAAGCAAAAGTTTAGTTTGCTATTTACAAAAGTTGTGGAACCACCAAGTATTATGAAGGATAACCTGGTAGAGATTTTGATACCATATGTGATGGATGGTTTTGAAATTCAACTATATATTGTATTGAGCAAAATGTAAAGTTTTATCTAACCTTTCTCTTAGCTGATTTTTACTATTCATTTTGTATATTTGAAGGCAACAGACAAAGCATTAAAGTTGTTTGGGAGGTTTCTACGTACATGTATGCATTAGTACTGTACAGTTTTACAAATTTTGGAAAAGAAAGTGTAGTTGTATTTCATGAGATGTTTATTACTCAAGTTCTTGCCAAATGTTGTTAATAGAGTGATTCTTCAATCAAAGATTCTTCAATTAGTTGGTTTTAACAAAAAGGTTCTCCCTTCGCAATTTTAGTGTCTACTTCTTAATTCTATATAAAAGTTCTTCCTTCATATAAATATATATATATATATATATATAAAATTTGCAGCTTCTATGTTTTCAACTTAATCCATCATATTAGTCATACCCTATGGTTAGGGTGTGACATGTTGAGCCTTCATGCTTCACTTCGTGGTGGGCTTCATCCACTCTTTTGGTGGACTTCTTTCAGTTGATGTTGAGCTTTCACGTACCATTTCGTGGTGGACTTCCTTTCCTTGAAGGTGAGTTAGCTTTCTCCACTTCATTGGTGGACTTCCTCCACTCCTTTGGTACGTGGATTTCCTCCACTCCTTTGGTGAACTTCATTTGGCTGATGTTGAGCCTTCATGCTATACTTCGTGGTAGGCTTTATCCACTCTTTTAGTGGACTTCCTTTGTCTGATGTTGAGACTTCATGTATCACTTCGTGGTGGGCTTCTTTTCCTTGAAAGTGAGCTAGCTTCCTCCACTTCATCGGAGGACTTCCTCCACTCTTTTGGTGGACTTCCTTCAGTTGATATTGAGCCTTCATACTCTACTTTGTGATGGGCTTCATCCTCTCTTTTGGTGGACTTTATTCTCTTGAAGGTGAGCTAGCTTCCTCGCCTTCTTCTTGGCGTTGGACATCCGCCACTTAACTTGGGCCTTCTCTTCCTCATGTTGGTGGAGTGTCATTGAATGACCTGTTGACATGTGAGCTAGGAGGTTATCGGAGGACCAACCTAAGGCAAGCCAAACACTCTCTGACGCCTAAGTCAGTAAAGTGTTTGAATAATATAAATGAAGAAAGAGAAGTGCCCAATGAGTTGGCATATCAGCGTTGTAAGTGGCAAATCAGAGACTATGCATTTTGCATAGTGATGGAAAGAAGAGATAGTCTCTTCTGTGCACTTTTGCATTGTTTCTAGAGAGAGAAGTGAGAAATGAAGAAGTTGTGTAGTTATAATGGGTAAGAAAAGAGAAAAATGAACTCTCTCCTTCGGCCTTGAAAGGCTAGAATTTATAAGAGAAGAGATTGGTAAGGTGGAAAGGGAGGTATGGGCAAGGGATGGGTATGACAAATTGACACTTCAAGGGATGGTCGATCTAACAAAGTAGGTGACTGACCCCATGTGATCTGATAGAGTTGGTGGAAGGTCGATCAGGATACGTACGTGTCACACATCTACGACACATTCTTCCTTGGATCACTCTCAGGCATGCTTAGGAGACAGGCCTGATGGCTACTATTGGACATCCTAGAGAGAGCTTGAGGGTTGAAGCTCTTAGGCCTTGGAATGGGTTGAAAAATGAAAAGTCAAGTTTCGTTGTCGAACCAAATTATGACATCAACACACTATTCAGTAATGAAAGTTGTCTTTGACATTTGCATGGATGAATTCTAACTCAGTTGCGACCTCTTTCATAGTAGGGCGCCTCTTTCCATTCAAATCAAAACATCTATTCGTGAGGTTTTCTAGTAGTTTTAGAACCATCCTCTAGAACATGTGCATCAACAATCTCAAATAAACGATTTTCTTGCATCAATATAATGAAACATGCAACAAGACTATGGTACTCTTCTTCTCACTTTAACACTTTAATTTATTGCAGAAACAGGTTTCTACCCTGTTAAGAGCTCAGTAAGGACAACTCCGAAGCTGTAGACATCACTTTTCTCTGTAAATTTTCTCGAAGTACTCAGGGTCCAAGTAACTGAATGTACAAGTGTCGTCAGGTAAATTTGGTCGATGGTAAGTTGGCAACTGATCTGGATATTCCAAAGTCAGCAATTTTAGCTTTGTATTTTTCATCCAAGAGACTGTTGGTGGACTTAATGTCTCTATGATAAATGGGGCATGAAGCTGTAAAATGTAAATAGGAGAGAGCTCTAGCTATTTCAGTGGCAATACGTAAGCGCATTTTCCATGTAAGTGGAAATTCTTCATTCTTCTCATGTATATACCGGAGAAGTGTTTAATTTGCTATGAATTCATACACTAAAAGAGGAACTTCAATCTCAGCATCCCAACAATTTAACCACATTCCGATGTCTGATTTTTGAAAAAATGACAACCTCATTGATGAATTCTGCAAGTTTGCTTCCATCTACCAATTTGGATTTCTTCACAGCAACAATTCTTCCATCCTTCAACATCCCTTTATACATAGTTTCATGTCCAAGAATTCTATTAATATTAAAATTGTCAGTGAACTTCTCTAATTCTTCTGATTTAAAGAGGTTGATCCTGGCACCACTAATTTTAGCAAACTATAATTGTTGCTCTAACAGTAAACCGCCATTTCTCTTGAAAAACATATTTTTACGGATAACAATCAAATCAGTTAGGGAGACATATAATGTGACCGGTTTAGTGAAAAAAATAAATGTACAGTAAAGGTTGGTAACACCGACAATGAAAATCAAAATGGTTGCAAACTGACCACATTCTTGTCCCATATCATCAAACTTATCACCTTTTTGTTTTTTCTTTTTTTGAAAAAAGTAAACTTTATATAATAATATCTTAGATTACAACCATAACAGATATGGGTGGTGATAATATCCAAGAAAGAAAATGCTAAAGACACATTAAAAAATTATACAAAAAACCTATATCTACCAAGTGATCGATGTGGCATGTGCCACTTCATTCATTTTAATCCTAGTAATTTCCAACATGTCTACCTAATACATTAATTTTGATCTAAAATGAAAACAACAAACAAAAATATTTATTATAAAAGTATCTAGAACTTAGAGTTTCCAGAATAATGAAATGACAATGCTCCAATTGTTCATGAGCTATCAAGTTTGATGCATTATCAATCATTCATTTGCTACTACAACATCAATTTGCAGCATATATACTTACACAACAAGCAGAAAAGTTAGAGGGTGCTGCTAGGGTTTTCTGCTCCCCTAGGGTTTCATTATTCTCTGCCGCTCAGCACCCATTCCTCGTTTGCTCACCATGACTGATGAGGTTTCAACCCATTTCGCCACCACTCTCACCATTTGTGAGGACAGTCCGACCACTCCCGGCGTGATTTCACGGACTCTGGCTGCCTTGGGGAAGCTGCAGGGAAGGTTGGGGATCTCTTAGGGAAGGTGTTGTTTCCGGACAAGATCGGTTTGCGATGTGGGATTCAGGCCAAGGTTTGGCTCATCCATGATATATCAGATCTGGTGAGGGAGGCATTCCCTCTTATGCCTTTTGAATTTGATTTGGGTGATCGAAAGGCGACGGTCATGCTCTCTTTCAAGTATGAAAGAGTGGTAGGGTTTTGTCGAGTTTATGGACTGTTGGAGCGTCTATCTCAGGGGTGCGGTGGTCCACCGGATGTGACGAAGGTACAGAAGATTAGTTTGGTGCTGGGGTAGAGGTGGAGAGAGATATTCTAGGGTTTGGACGTTCTCCTGATATCAAAAACCCTAACCCTAGCTTTCGGCAGGGTTTAGGGTTAGATAGGGTTCGCTTGAATCCTCTTCCTGCTTTGGTGAATCCCTTCTCAGGTGGAGTTCTCTCGGCTCCGAGTCCGAGTTCGTCGTCATCGCTATCGGGGAGTATCTTCTCCATCCCTGGTGTTTCGGCCTCAGAGTTGGCAAGGCAATTGGCTTTGTTCAAGTCTCCAGCTCCGACCTTGCTGCCATCATTGGGAAAGGGCTTAGAGAGGGCCTACCGGTGATTCAGATTCCGGCGGCAGTCTATAATCCGGTTATCGGAGTGAAGAGATCTATGCTGACTTAACCCTCTTTCTGATGGGAAAGAGAGCTCGAAGTGATGATATTCCTCCAATTTGAAGCTTTATGATACTTTTTTTTTTCTTTTGAATAAAATTTAATTGATACTTCGATCAATTTAGATTGTAGAAATCCTATAATGGCAAATAGAATTGGCGTTTTAGAAGAAATTCATGATTAGTGGTGAATTGTGTTAGTCTACTAGCATCATGAAATTAAAGAGACTAATAGCTATGAATGAATTATACAATCTATATTGCGGAAGATGAAGATGAGATTTCAGGGGCAATGATCATAAGCCCAATACCTGTGCCTAACTCTTCTCAATTTGTCTCAAATTTGACAATTGGTGAAGAGATGTAAGAAGAAACCAGAAGATGAGGATGAGATTTGGTAAATTAGGGTTTACGGTGTTGTTTTTTTTTTTTTTTTTTTTTTAAAGAATGAAGGGCTTATGTCCTATAAAGTATCAAAATGAAAATAATTGTGTTTCATAAATAGCTAAATATGGTTACAAAAATCCATGTGGTAGATGCCACCTCATTTTGTATTCATATTTGGTAAAAAAAATTGTGATATGTAGCACTACGCATCCAAGAATGGTTGCATTGTTTAGTGTCAGAGTGAGAATCTGATTTTGGCAGATACATACAGTAACAGTTCTAGTCAGAAATTCAAATCTTGTTAGCTAAGAATACTCACTGGCAACAACCAACAGGGCAGAAAGTTCAGAGCTAGAAATAATTTCACAGGCAAGAGAGAAAATAACTTGTTTGCATGTCAGATTACAGAATATTTTCTGGAGGGCAGACAAAACGGCGCTTGATTGTCCCCGGCTATGGCCACGGCACCTGACCTTGAATCATCAGTAGATGTACATGAAACACCACCACCTGATACAATAAGTAAATCAACTCTTGGGGAATGAAAGCTGCTGTCAAATGATTTGAATACTAGCAGTTTCTCGCATCTACTTTTCTTTATGGTGAACAATGGCCTTTAGAATGATGCATGGTGCCGAGCTTAGTTCCTGAAGATAATTCCCAAATATACACAAGTCCATAACAAGTACCACAGATCCCTTCACCAGCTGAAGCCCCTATGACAGAAGCCCTGCACAGAGAGTTTAGATATTACTAAACAGTTGAATACTTGCTTTAGTTGGGCATTCTCAGCTTAACACAAAAGTTTTATGATCAAATTATCATAAAACTGAGAGGCAAAATCAGGGAGAAGCCTTCTAATATATCTCATTATTCCAATCATCTGCATGAACAAAATTTTGAAAGCTCGCGACTTACAATCAAAAAGGTGGTTGTGTTGGGCTTGATGGCTTCATCAAATTGTCCATGGAAGAAAGGACGCGACCACAAATCCGAAAGTAGTATGATTGAAATTAAGGAAGAGAGGAAAATGTCAGCTAGAGAGATCTAATCCAGCTTGCATAGCAAAAGATGAATTTGAGATTGAAGGAATGTATCTAAAGAACAGTCGTCCTGTAGCAGTGAAGAGTATCCTTGAGGATGATGAAAAACAACATGATCATGTGTTTGCAGCATCATGCCATACAGATGGGTGCCCTCCTTTTGGTCCTAGTAGTTCAAGCAGCAAAAGTCATGATAATGACACAACTGTCGGAAACAAGGTGAAGGCCGGAGACATTGCTTTTGTTCCGAGATGAATGTGGGAAGCTCTTGCTGGAAGAGGAACGTAAAAGTTCAAAGGGAGGAGGAATTTCTCCCCGAAAGGTCGATTAAGTTTCAATACCGAGCGGAACCTTAAACATTGTTGACCTACATCGCCTAATCCAAGCAGGTAATAGGGTTTAGGAAGTTATATACGCCAAAGGCTCTCATATTTATCTTAAATAAATTTCAAATAAGTCAATCTGTATTTGCATGATGGAAGCTAACTGTGGCTCACTTTCTAAAACCCTAAACACACCCTCTGTCTCCAGAGTCCAGAACCCTAAAAGTTGTTGGCTAAATACATTCCTTATATTACTCTAACACTTCGCATTCTCTGATCCAGTAAATCTTTTCCATAAATGCTAAATATTTTTCATTTATTCTCAATATAAATACATTCCAAAAGTTGTTTTGACAACCTTTAAACCCTATCTCTCTACGGCTTGTGTTACAGAACTCCACTACATCTCTAAATCCGTAAACCCTTCATCCTCTCTTTTAATTCCGTATTTAAGACCCTCCGTTCATCTAATCACTTTCTTTTATTGTTTTGGGATCGGTTACAGAGATATCAATGGAGAGGAAGAGAGAAGATATGGGAAAGAAGACAGGATGGGAGGATTATGCACAGCTTCATCAGTGGTTTAAGACTGGAGCCTTACCGGAAAATCAGAACGGTCAGAATCACCGTGTCGATTCAACCAATTCTTTTCTTGAATACCATCCCTGTCAAAATCCTCTTCATCCCTCTGAAAATCATATGTATTGGAATCCCATGTTGCCCAATCTCGTTCTTCAAAACCCACCAATGTTGCAAAACCCTCCCTACCATCAAAACACTAATCCCAACTTTGATCATCTCCTCCCTCTCGCAAACAACAGTACCAACAATCTGATGAGCAATACTAATGTGTTTTCGACATTGGGATTTAACAGTAATAATGGTTTTTCGACCTTGGGATTTGGAACAGGTGGGGGAGGTTCTCATGATTTTTCTGCGGATCAGACTATGCATCATGATCAACTCGCAGCTTATTTCAATCGGCTGAGCATATCTAATAGTGGCAGTTCAGTCCCAACATCCAATCAAAGAGTACCTAACAACTTTATGCCTAGCTCTACAATTGTAGGCAATGGTGACTTCAGTATTCTAGAGCAGGAATATTATCTGCAGAGGTTAAACCAATGTGCTTTCTTGATGGCTCAGCAATACATGAGGAATTCAAATCTCAATACTGCTACTAACAATGGAATACTCAATCCCCATAGTTGGAACCGGAACCGGAATAGCAGCAATAACAGGAGTAGTTGTCAATCGAATTATGGTGATCAATTTGGATATGGATCTAATCAAAATAGGTCTAGTTCTACTTCTCAGCGGAATGGGGCTAACAGGGGATCAAGGTTTGCTACTGGGGCTGGAAGACAACGTTTCAGGCAAGAAGAGAGGGGCCAAGGCCTGAACTTGATGTCCACCAAAGATCAGAGGCTTGGCAATGGGTCTACTCGGCAGCATACACCAAGTTATTACGCTGTCCCTTTGGAAGAGTTGAGGGGACAAATTACTTTTGTGGCCAAAGACCATGTAGGATGTCGGTTTTTACAGAAAAAGATTGATGAGGGTAAGAAGGAAGAGATTGAGATGATTTTTAATGAAGTTATGAATGAGGATCATGATCATTTGAGCGAGCTAATGGTAGATCAGTTTGGGACTGAATTTATTCAGAAACTTGTGGAAGGGACTAACAGAGAAGGACGGACAAGAATGTTTGATTTGATCCTGAGTGATGAGAGGAAACTCAAAGATATGTGCACTGATCAGCATGGGTACCGTTCTATATCTATCTCATACTGGATATATACGTTCAAATAAATTTCCCTTATTTTTTTTTATTGATAATGCTGTGACATTTGCTGTGAGTTTGCTTGCTAAATTGCAGAAACATATTATTTTCAGAACTTCCCTGATCACTATTATGCTACATTAATCCTTCCGAGCTGCAGATTTCTTTTTATATGTAGAGTTCGACGAATTAACACAACTAGTATCATTCGTAGGATTAGTTTCTATGAGAACCTTTTTTGACACATATCAGACAATTCCTTGGGCGGGGTTGTGAATCAGTTCTTCATTCAGTTGGTTATTACTTATTAGAGAGAATATTGCTTGATATGATTTGTCATGAGAATTTTGGGTTTTATGCTGTTATTTTTGTTTGATCTTGCCATGACAATGCGATCCGCCTAGATTAAATGTGCATAGATCTAAGAATGGTCTAGCTACGGTACTTAACCTGCACTAGATTTGTATGTGTCTGTCTTCAAATGACTGTAGGATACACTCTCAACGTCAAGAATGTGCTAGCTGTAGGTGTCTTATCTCTTCTGATACTCCAATATTGTATCGTTCTTGTTCAGTATCCTGTGATGAAAATACGGCTTTGACATGCTGTTTTTGTAGTGAGCTCACATCTATTTTTATATTTTGTTGTAGAACAATATAATGTTAGTGTTTAAGAACCAACTGTTACGATTAATGTTATTATTGGAAGCTGGGAAACCTTTTACTTTGTGCAGGCGTCTATTTAATATTTTTTGTTATTTCATACTTCATTCACTTCTGGTGCCATTGCCCGCCAAAATAAGCTGCTCTGCCTCTTTGTCATATTTGTGCTTTGATTGATGTGTATGCATGTCTGTTAAAGCATTGGTCCCGGCCATCAGTACTTTCAATGGCTTTTTATGTAGATTCTAATGGTTAGTGTGGGTGCATGTTTAATTAGTATTGTTGTTGATATGCTGCAGTAGCCGAGCCATGCAGAAGTTGCTGGAGAGGGTTGAAACTCGAGAGCAACAGTCCTTATTTACGAGGTTTCTGAAGCGAATCACTTTTCCGCTGAGCAAAACGCAGCCTGGTCATTATGTGATTCAAGTTTGCTTGAAGAATTTCTCTCCTGACTGCACCAAGGTAATCAGCATTGCTCCTAAATGATGTTACAAAATTATCGAAGGAACTAGTAGAATTCTACCTGCTTTTATACATAACTATGTACAGAAATGTCTTTGGGATACACCAGGTTATACACCAAATGTAACATCAATCATGTTCACTCAGTAACAGCCAGCCACATGACAATTACGAAAGATAAAATTCACTGGGAAAATTCTCTATCATGTTTTGTAGGGTGTTCTGGAATTAGTGCTAGATAATTGCCTTGCGCTAGCAAAAGACAGATTTGGTTGTGTCGTGGTGCAAACAAGTCTGGATTATGCTTATTATTCTGAAACTAAGGAGCGTCTTCTGGCTGAAATAACTGAGCATGCTCGAGTCCTCTCCGACGATGAATTTGGGTTTGTCCTTCACACTCTAGCTTTCTGACACTCAATTTATTTGAATCATCACATTCTAACCATTTTATTGAACGTATATATCTCTTATTCGAGTGCATGATATCACGTTTTATTATGTTAAAGTCATTCTTGTCATTGGTAGAGAGAGACTCCCAACTCCATGTAATGTTTACATGGTTATGCTAGTGAGAAACCTAAGAAAATTATGTCGCTTGAGGTGTTTCTTTTCTATCATGTTTCAAGGGTGTGACATTTAGCTTTTAGTATTTTTGGGTTTCCTATACTGTAGCTATTATTTTGAGAGACAATATCTATGGCATGAAAAAACTATATACTTGATGGATATGAGAGGTTCAGAAATAGGATCAATAATTATAGGTGGCTAACAACAAAGTTATCAGCAAAAACATATATAATGCTACAACATCTCTCGGAAATCATTTAATCTTTTTTTCTTTACAGGAACTATGTTGTGCAACACGTAATTGGACTAAATATACCTCGTGTAACAACAGACTTATTAGGTCAGCTTCAGGGCTGTTTTGTTAATCTATCGATGAACAAGTATGGAAGTAATGTCGTGGAGAAAGTCCTGAAAGAGGGTGGAGAAGAAAATGCCAACATGATTATCAACGAGATGATGAATAGTTCTGAGTTTCTGAATGTTCTTCAAGATCCATATGGGAATTATGTTGCTCAGTCTGCTCTTCAAGTATCCAAGGTAACACCATCATCCCTGAAGGATTTCTGCACTGTCTCTAATCTCACTCCTTCGTCCTGATTGATTAAGAGATTGAACTATCGTAGCTATCTATTTCATCTCTTGAAAATGTTCTTTTAACAGAATGCTTGATATTTTATACTGTCAGCTTTTTTACTTTAGCTTTCAGTTTACATATATAAACCTAGGAAAGAAGTATTGGTGTTCAACATATCATGTAGATGTAATTAATCATGTGGATTTACTAGATTGAGATAAACATGATTATCAACCCTACATCAATATAAATGAGAACTATCACGAAACTTCATCTTCATGTAATTACCTATTTTTTTCTTTTAGGACAGATACAATCTAGTCCTTTACATAGCTAAGTTTCAAGTATTTTTGTTCGCATCTTTTCTTAACTTGATTCCAGTATATTGGTACATGAACAATAATGACTCTTTGCCTTTTCTTTTTCACCCATCTCTGGCAGGGATCTGTTCACAATGCTCTTGTAAACATCATTCGGAGCAATTACCCTCATCTGCACAGCCATCTGTATGGGAAAAGGGTGCTCGACAAAGCCCGAAACAGTAGGCATCGTGTTTAAGCAAGCAAAGCAGCATGTAAACTATATAAATGTAGTTCAAAATCAGCTGCAGGAAGGTCTAACAGCTATTAGCTTCTAGATCATTTTGGGAATTTGTATTATGTCACCAGTTGTTGCCTGTGTAAGACTAAACCGTAATTGTTGTTTCGCTAGGCAAGAATATATTAGTACCAACCTTCTTGTGGGTTGCATGCTAGGTACAATATATCAATGTCTACCGTAAAATTTGTTGTTATTTCAGCTTTTAGGCTTGTGTTGTTTCTTCTGGCAGGGAAGTTAGCGTGCAGGAAATGGATTCTGCTCTATGGTTTGTCTATGTCTGGAGTGATTTGATGCACTACGCAAACCATGGAGTGAGAGTTTGTAGAGTTTGGGGGCTTCCCAGTGTTCTGTATTAGGTTTGTTTCTCGGATGTTATTAATATAGTCTATATGTTGTTGTTTTTCAAGACTTCAAATATGTTGCTATGAATTTCCATGAATATCAGTATTGGTCTGTTGATGTTTGTCAACCATTGATGTCCTTGAGCTTTAGAAAGAAACTCACCCATCATTAGTTGAACTCGGACTGAGAATAATTTCTCAATTTTTTTCCATGAGTAGAATCTTGCTCTTATGTTCATTTGTAAGCAAAAGAATAAAAATTTTGCAAATTTTGATTTCAAGAAGGCTTGAATATATTTTCAAACCAAGTCATCTTCATTTTGATAATTATGTCGATTCATTGAAAAAAAAACTATTGGGACTTTTTAACAAGAACCATAAGCCAAACACAAATTTAATTACTACAAAAAAAAAACATGATATTGGTTGATAATTTCACTACACACCGAAACTTCATCTCAAATACAAGAACCAAAATTAATGTAATACCATCCAGAGGATGATCTAGAGTCTCAAAGATATCACACAAGTACATGAACTGCTCTAATTTAATCTGAAACTGATAGTCAGCATTTTACTTCTAATGAGTCAACCGTCCTGCTTAATTTGCCGGACAGTACTCCTTTGTTTTGCACCAGACTACTTCAAATAATATGACTTGAGCTCTAGCCAACCTCTCCTCTAGTTCTTGTTTGCTGAAGCCACCGTTCATCATATCTCCCTAACCTATTGCACAAACGGACATTGTGACGTTCAGTTAAGATAACAAACAGTAACTCAGTACATATAGTGCAAGTCCTTCGAATTCATATTACGAGTCCGTCGGAAGAACGACAATCTTGGCTAAGAGAGGACTTTTCTCAGCAATAATATGCTCAAGTGCTTGATGAGTTTTTTTTGAAGAAAGTGCTTGATGAGTTTCTTGTAGCTAGTCATCTCTGATAATGCTTTGTCTCTTAGCTCCTTCTTGTTACTGATGTACTTATAGATGCGTTTGTTTTTTTTTTTTCTAAAAGATATGGATGTGTTACAAAGCTTTATTATTGTCCTGTGAGCATATTCGATGACTTTTAAGTAACGAAAGAATACCCGACTCCTTTTTGCTTAATTACAATGTTCTGCAATTAATAACTGAAGAGTTGGCTTGTTCACCTAAGCATTATCAGAGAAATTAAACAAGCAAACTCATAACCCCATTTTGTTAAAACTTTAAGGTTTACAGAAAATATATCCGAGGGAATCAAAAGTACGTAAAGACATATATATGCAACGCATGCATTTATATGTATCCATGGCTATCTGTATGGTTTTTCACGACTTTAAAGAAATTTCTTCTAATCGTACATGTTAAGACTAAAGTGTGTGTGTGTGTGTGTGTTTGTGTGTGTGTGAATCTCAATCTAGCAATTCAAAAAGAACAATCAACCTAAACATCGTAATTATTAGAAGGCTAGGCTAGTTATACTTAACTAGCTTGAAGATTCACCTAGTACATTAATTGATTCCATCCTGGGTTATATATTGTAGTTGATATCTAAGCTAGATATAAGAATGACATGCATGCTCATGGAAATGATCAAGAATACGTTAATATATAGTAACACGCAAAATCAAGTGCATTATATCTTGTTTGACCGTATATAATGCATTGACCGTTTAGCTTGATATATCTCAATTAAGTTACTACGGTTAAACTTGGGAAAACCAGCTAGCACTGATTGCTTAGATTTAAGACTCTAGCTAGCTACGACTGTTTTGATCAGCGTATAGATATTGACCAGATCATGAGTTATATATGAATAAACGGTCACCTCTTACTAAACCCTAAACCCTAAACGGTCACCTCCTCCTCACTCTCTTAATTAGTCTCTCTCTCTCTCTC
>NC_020495.1:29081858-29093301 GCF_000184155.1 Fragaria vesca subsp. vesca | reverse complement strand
ATATATATATATATATTTGTACGGTACCTCCTCACATACATAGAAGAATTAGAAGCTATAGCTAGCTAAAGTGTGTATACTCAATCCAATTTCTCTCTGGCTCTGTCTATAGGTATATATAGAAATTAGCTAAGTCTCACTAAGTGTGTGCTCGTTGAGAGCTTTTGGTGTTCTGCTCGATCGCGATGGAGTCTAGAAGGTTTTTGATCGTTTTGGTTGTCATTTCCATGGCATTGGTTAGTTATTCCCAAGCACACAAGTTCTTGGTGGGGGGCAAAGATGGGTGGGTGGTGAACCCTTCTGAAAACTTCAATCACTGGGCCGAAAGGCATAGGTTTCAAGTCAGTGATACCCTTTGTAAGTCTCTCTCTCTCTCTCTCTCTCTCTCTCTCTCTCTGTTTTTGTTGTTAAAATACAGAAACGGTTGGATTGAATATCATACATCATATGAGTTGAGCTGTTATTTGATCTGCGTTTTCTTTCTGGATGCAGTTTTCAGATACAAAAAGGGTTCAAACTCTGTCATGGTTGTAACAAAAGAAGACTACTACTCATGCATCAACAAAAATCCAATACAGTCCTTAACAGATGGTGATTCCGTCTTCAAATTCGAACGCTCCGGTCCATTTTTTTTCATCAGTGGCAATGCCGACGATTGCCAAAATGGTCAGAAACTGATAGTAGTAGTTTTGGCCCTTAGACACAAATATGACCGTGGCACGACTCCACTAGTACCCTCTTCTTCTCCAGTGGCTTCTCCAAACTCCGGTAGCAATCCATCGGAATTGGATAAACCACCAACACCACCTCTGAAGAAGAACTCGGGCTCAATGCTGTCTTTTAGAGGCTCAGATGTTTGGTTGGTTTTATGTGTCAGTATTGGAATGAGTATGATTTTGTCAGTTTAGGGTTTGAAGAACGGAAGGTTTGTAGCTAGCTGTGTGTCAGGTTTTTGTTTGCAAATTTGCATTTTTATTTAGTCTAATATCGATCAATAGTGGATTAGTTGTTCAGTAGAGAATGTTTTTGTTTCTAATTTCAGCAATTTTTCCCTTGGGGTGACCTAGGGGAATCCCCTTGGTACAACAATACAATGATCCTTTTGGCACAACCATACAATAGTCCTCCTAATAAGGGCTTCCTACTTATCTTCATTTTTAGGGTTCAATTTAACTCGAGTCATGCATCGTTTCTAAAAGAATCTAGGCAGAGGCGCAATCAGAATTTGTAATAGGAAGCCTTTTTGCACAATCTAAACCACGCCTTGCACACAACGATTCTGGATACCAACGACTCATGCTCTCATGTTTCAGAAACCATAAGAGACGAGTAATCTAAACCACATGTATCAAGTTCAATGTTAAAATCTGTCCTTGGTGAGAACAAAATTCATAGGCTACTTACCCAAAATAAACAATCACTGTTCAACCGCAAACATTTCATTGGTATATATGAACTCAAAGGATATTTCTATATCATTTTCAACATTATACAAAAGGTTAACTATTTAACCTCGTATCTAGCCTACAGTTGGGATTCAAAAATCAACCTTATACTTGGGTGTTTCCACAATTACTTTTCTAATAATATAGCAACTATTTTCTCTGCATCTTGAATCTTGAAACTGGCTTTGAAACTTGAGAAGCAGAGGACTGCAACAGTTAAACGTATTATTAAAGAGGGCACCAGAACTAAAATCTTAATAAGGGCACTAAGAGTAGCATGAAATCTACCTGTGATGTAGCTGTAGTTCTTTCCCTTGATTTTATCTGTAGATTATCAGCGTGCTCAACAATAGAACCTGTAAAAGCCTATGCAGATGGAGAAGTAAATATAGTACTAAATGAAACAATAATTTAGTCAATCAAAAAGCCATTGAATTACATACTTTCTCTCTCTCAAATTTCGGTTTTGAACTCTCGAGAGGAACCTGTAAAACCAAAGGGCAACTATAAGCAGGACTTGAGTGCAAACTACCAAGTGTAAAGGCACAAGTGTGGAGCCATAGCCACATAGAGAAGTCAATGCTCAAGCTCATAGTTGCAGCGAAACTGTTTATAATTTTCCACAAGCATAAGTTGGTAAAACGACACATGCCTGGTTCAAATTAAGGTGAAGCCAAAGGTATGATTGTAAAGTTAGACAAATACTGAGCTAATATAGACTAGGATTTGAGGAGCTGTGGTGTCTAAAGATGCTAATGCAGACAGTGGAAAAAGTTTGAGTTTTTAGCTGGTGTACTTTGGTGTAGTTCATAATCTTCTACCGATATATTTAACCACAGCAATTTACCATCCTGTTTTAGTGATGAACGTCTTTTTTCTTATTGTCTTTTCTTTTTTTCTTTTTTCCCGATAATTGTTCCCTAATTGTTTTCCTCTTAGTAGCATGGAAGCACCAAGAGGAGTTGATGATTCATTTTGCTGCAATGTTGGCAAGAAAGCATGTCTTCTGCACCTACTTTATAAGCAGAAAAGGTTTATATGGTGATCGAAGAGAAGCACTATGTACCTGACTTCTTGATGAGGGCACAGTCTGAAAGTTCTCAACTACCGGAGACACAAAATCTTTCTCAGCAACACTTTTTACATTACGAGCCAATATATTTCCATGTGACAATTTATCTGTGTAAGACACCAAAAAACAAAATCAAATATAAAGTAGACAGAAGTTAAGATGGGATTCCTATAACTGGCGAATATATCACTTCATAGCAGAATCTAGAAAATAAGCAGCTTGTCCTATGAAAACATGATGTCATAGGAATAGCAGGGATGCCTTGGGTATACAGCAGAGAAAGATTAAAAATAAAAAGGATGCCTTCATTATAGATGTATCAAGTGATGTATAGTGGTCTATATAAAGAAAGTAGATAAACAAATAAAAATAGAGAAACGGTTTATTCTATGCATGATTAAGAGAAGAACAGGGGGAAGACGTAAAGATATGGAGCCATATTCTATAATCTCCTTAGGAAAGTTACAGGCATTAAAGTCTTGTTTTAATAACTTGTGGCCAAAAAAGTAATGTTTTTTTTCCTATTTAGCCTACATAATAGCATGTTCAAAGCCGCAATGGTACAATAAGCCAGCCTCTACAGCATGTTATTGCAATCTTTTATGCAAGCATGATGCAATCCAACAAGTAAAACATGCAGGGCCCTCATTGACAGCATGACAGCATGGTAAACTGACAAGAAAAAATGAAAATAATACTGTGTGTGTGTGAGAGAGAGAGAGAGACTAGCACTAACCTGCAGATATTGTTTCCAGACCGGAACACTGCATTTTCCAAATTAACCCGAAGATAAAATCAGCAATTTAATGAAGGAAAAAATAACAATAAATTTCACTCTTCTCCATTAGAATCCAACAAAATCTGAATATGATCCATAATTAATCCTATACACTCTCTGTAAACAGTTATCCATTTGGCTGGTATCTCCAACTAAAGATAAATCAATACTCTCAAGAATGTAAGCAATTGAAACATATCATCTTCTCCATTAGAATCCAACAAATCTGAATATGATCCATAATTAATCCTATACACTCGTTCTGTAAACAGTTATCCATTTGGCTGGTATCTCCAACTAAAGATAAATCAATACTCTCAAGAATGTAAGCAATTGAAACATATCATCCAAGACATCAAGGCAACTCATCTGGGTTTTTTTTTTAAAAAAAAAAAAAAAAAAAAAAAAAAAAGAACAGAAAACTTAAAGTATATAGGCAATTGAAAAAAATAAAATACAACTTCTATAGCATCTAGGACAAGACAGCTCATATTAACATAACATGGAGAAATTATTTTTCTAAGTTACATTTATTATTTGATGACACCAACTTTAATTATATCAACAATTGTATTTCATTTCAACTCTATTTGTATGACATAATCCAGCTTTGTCCAGTCAAATAAGCCTTTTTGTTATTATTAATTTTCTATTCAAACATACCATTTGAACTTCATTTTCTCAGGACACTGTTTATAGTTAGAGAAAGAGTTGAAATAGCTCATGAGGATGAAATGATATGATTCCTTCAAACAAGAGTGACCATACATTTTCAAAAAAGAATTTTAACACTCAGTCCATTTGCTTCCTCTAAAATTAACAAAAAAAATAAAAATAAAGGCTAGGAGATGAAGAAAGTAAACAACAAGATGATGTCACTTACACTTGGCTCATCAGTAAAACTATCTTTGTTAGAAGCAATTCCATCTTTTGTTTGCTGTGGAGATTTCCTGGACTGGGACTGCTGTTTCACCAGTGATTGAAATGAGCATTAACCCTTTTTGGTTTAGAATTGCAATTTTCTTATAAATCCGAAAGTGGTTTTAATCATTCTTAAATGCTAATATGTTACCCCCGAGGTTTTCAGATTCCCATGGAGAGATTTTTGATCGGAAAGTTGATGCAAACCGAGCTGAACTTCCTCATTCTCATCACTTTGTGACATCTGACTTTCAGCTTCACGTTCTTCTTTCTCAAGTTCATCCATCCTAGCCATCATACGAGCAAATTCTTCATCTTCATCCACATGTTCTGTAATGACAGTTCCAGAATTCTTAGGAGAATCTTGCTTCAGTGCACCTGAAACATTTGATCCCACTTTTAATGAGTTGGAGTAACATAGAACAACAGATTTAGATGAATCACCACGAGTCACTGAGACACACACACACGACACTACTCACTTGTTCCTACATATGTCGATCATTATGTATTCAACAAAAGGCTCAAACTATGGGATATACAGGCAAAGAAATACAACAAAATAAAACACTCCAAGTAAAATAAATACTCAAAATTTATAGTAAACCTTCTATAAAGAAGAACAAAGCTATCTACTAGACATGAATAACATCCAAGAATATTCAAACTAAAGACCTAGCTAATGCAGAAAAAGAGAAGTCCAGAATTCAGTATGTAGGGGGGGGGGGGGGGGGGGGGTGGGGTACCCAGTGTTTTTCCACAAGGTGGTGAGAGCTAGGAAGTCCAAGAAATGATAATGCATTTGCACTCATTTTTTATTTATTCATTTATTTATATTTTTCTTTTATTTTTTGTTCTTTCAATATAAACAACTTTCATGACACAATCACGTGAACATGGAGCCTACCGGATCAAAACACAATACAAAGAAGAAAGAACAGCCAACAAGACGAGGTAAACTGCCAAACAAACCAGTCTAATCAAGCAACAACCCATAAAATACAGCTGTTTTCCAATAAAAGATTATAGAAGAAAGAGTGTAGGTATGAAGTTCCCCCGAAACAGAAGCCGATAAAAGCTTCCCAGAACCCCAATCAAGTTTCTCCACCACTGCTCCTATATAGACGTCAAAAGCCTTTTATTTCTTTAAATCCAAAGCACACATCTATCCCACTGCAACTACAAACTGGTCTTTTTTCCTTAGCCAAGCAGAATCCTTTTCAGCCAAAGTAGAGATATAGTCCCAGTTGAGCTTATATAATGCACAGCTCCCTCAAAAAAGCTTTGGCCACATTTTATTCAAACAAAAAATAAGCAACTTCACATGGCAAAAAGAAAGATGATCAACAACTCCCTGCGACTTGCACAATGCAAACATGGGGAGATAAGCAGCATCTTGGTCCCTTCTGCTGAGTGAATCCCATGTGAGTCACCCTCCTATTTGCTAAAGGATATCCCAAAACCTTGACTTTGGGGGGAACCTTAGCTTTCTATATAAACCTTGATGGAGGAAATACTTGATCTCGATTAGCATCAATTGGAAATCTGCGGAAGGACTACCATAAGAGACTTGCCCTTGCCTTTCATCTATTTTAGATTTACATTTAAACTCTTTCTAGCAAAACCAACAAAGAGGAAAACTCATACCCTTCCATAATTTGAAATTCTGCTATGAGTTAAGTCATGAGTTGTTGCAATTGAGGGAAATCAAAGCACTAGTAGTTAACAAAGGATCAATATACAATGGGAGCACAATTTAAGACAGGAATAGCTAGGCTGTAGCATGACGGGGTCCTACTTCCAGACCACGTGCGAGTATAAGTCCTTTATATTCAAACCAAATCCCCAATTAACACCATGGGAAATATAAAAAAATTCTGATAATTCAAAGCAGGGATCACTTACAATATAACATCTGTCATTTAGATCCTAGGTTGGTCTCAAAGTAGTCCATTCAAAATTCATTTCATTCCCTGTCTGAACAAATAATTTCCAAAAACTAAAGTCATGTATCTGTGAAAATGGACAATCCAAACAGCAAAGATCAGAGACTTTAGTTTGGGATCTCTGGACACATGATTTGGTACTTGGTGAGGAAGTCTGGTGGTCCCAAAAACTACCTGAGGTTTATCAATTTGAAGAACAAAATATGGCCTCTTTATATTCCCAAGAAATTGCAATTGATAAGGAAAGCTCAAGTTATCTTGAAGCCACGAGTATAGAGGGAGTTTAAGCCAAGCTGACTAGAGATTGAATGGAAGCTAGTTGGTCTTTCATATAAACAGATATAAGCCCAATCTAAGAGGGCAATTTGCAGACCTCCCTCTTTCCAGCAAACACTTAATTTGATTCCATTCTCGAAATAGTTAATTCTTTAAGTTAATTACAAGAATCACTACTTTAAAGAATAGCCAAACCAAAAACCATTTAGTGATCCAAATGGTGCAGACAAATATGTGCTGTAGTAACTAAAACTAGAATGACTCATGCAGAGGTAACAAAAGAATCGATGGTTCCGTCCACAGAACCACATGCCACAGTACACAAATTTATAATAAGGAAGAAAATGGCTATACAAATTTAAGAGTAAAATCCAAATTACTGGGGGAAAGAAAGAGGCCTCACTTTCTCTGTCAGAAGAACTTTCCTCCTCATAATCTTCCATAATCTCTACAAGGCCCTCCTGTTTCACAAGTTTCTCAAAAAATATTAAGTTCCAATTACACAGATATAAATCTGTGTGATAAAGTGAAGGTTTATGGAAGCAAAATTTTTAACCAAATATCTAAAAATCAATAAATGCTTCTTGGTCTGAGTGGTTGATGAATCCCTAGATATGAATTAAGATTATCCTCAAATACAATCTAATATATATGCCTTCACATGTTGTGCGGATTCGCATGCTGATCTTCGTCATCAAACTAGTTTAGACTACTATAGGATGTAATGTTGAAAGCAGCTTCAATTCCTTACAAGTTTATAGTTCTAATAGAATCCTGATTGAAAATAAAACTATATGCATAACTAGAGTCTGTCGGAGAGCCAATTAAGTCCACAAACAAATTAACATCATTGAGCAAAACATGAACCAAAATGTGACAAAATTGAGGGTTTTACCGCTGCTTCGGAGGCGGTAGCATTGAAAAAGGAAGCCTCAGCTTTGAGATCCTGAACCATGGCCTTAAGCGAATCGAGTTGGGACTCCAACACCTTCCCTCTTCTGTTCAAAATATCTACTGTTTGCTTCGACGTCCTTTCGGCATAGTAACCTTCTCCCAGTAGAACCTGCAGCAAACCAAATTTACAGCATCCATTTAGCTTCGCCGCCGATACCCTAAACCCTAATAAATCAGCCTCACCATGAACTCATTGGTGTGCACCAAACGCCCAGGGAAAAATGCTGCCTTCCCAAACGGAACCTGCAATTGTAAATTCAAATCCAAATTCATATTCCTACAAAATCGGGGAATGATTGGGTGAGGGAGGACTTACCATAATGTCGTGGTGGAGGTGATCGGGGAGGCGGCCGACGAGGTTAATGAGGTCAGTGTTGTCGGCGACGAAGCCAAGGAGGCGTTCGAGCTCCAGGTCTTTCTGGGCGATCGTGTCATGCACGCGCTGCGCTGCTTTCTGAGTGTCTTCAACTGAGAAGACGGAGGAGAGAGGCGTCACCGTCCCCTTGCCTTTCATGGTCGCTGAGGTGACTGGCGCGTTCGAAACGCACCGTGAGCGGCTGGTAGTTAAGCAAAGTGAGCGGGCTGTACTGCCCTGTGAACCACTAATATATGTGAACTTACACAATTACTAATACAATCGTGCCACGTCCGCCTGGGAAATGAGTAAAATTACTCAAATACACCTTATAATCCACGTGTCAAGCAAATGGGAGCCCAGTCCAGGCGTGTTGACATAGATAAAACCCCACATTTTACTGACTTTGGGATCATTACAACGCTGAGAGAGGCTACTAGTGCTAAATCCTCTCTCGCTTTAGGCATCCTGGTTTCTCTGCAATTTGGGTCAGCTTCTTAACCTCCTCTTCTTCCTTTTCTGCTTCTCTGCTTTTCTTTCCTGCATTTTCCATGTGAGCACAAAATGGGTCTTTGAGGTAGGCTTACGGTTCTTGGTAATGAGGATTTCAGAGTTAAATTTTGCTGCAACTTTTGTCGTCTTTGAATCTTTAAGAGTAATGGGTACGATTAGAACAACTACATTCTGTTGATAATAGACTTTGTTTGATTGGGGTTACAGGGTAGTACGAACTATGAAGACTGTATTTAGTTTACCTTTTATAGTGTTTCTTTTATGTTTCTTGGTTTCTGTATTTTGGGTAAGTTTCTTTACCCTCTTCTTTTACATTTTGCTACCAAAAAATGGGTTATCTGAGATGGGGGTTCTTGCTGAGGCCGGACCCATGTGTTGAAATGAGCTTTTTCGAAGTCAGATTTCGCTGCAGTTAGGGCCATGTTTAGTTGTTATAAGAATAAAGGGGTATGAGAAGAAACAATGTCTACTGCTATAAATGTCATCTGGTTAATTGGGTTACAAGTTAGTATGAATATGTTCACTTACTCTTCATGGGTTTTTCGCTTCTCTTGCCTGCACTTTTGTGTTACCATTGGTACTTTCAGCATTGTATTTGGAGCAGAAGCTAGATAATTGACTAATTCTTTAACATTTGCAAATCATTCTGCTGTGTTATCAACTTGATAAGTCCAGATTCTATTGATTTCTTAATTCTATAATTTCCATGTTTGGCAGTCACTAGTGAAATTTTTAGAGTAATGTTATAAATGCTTAGATGTTATGTTGCTGTTATAGGTTCACTACTTTACTTGGTTAAATGTAAGTGATATTTGGATGCTTAGAATGATTCTATAGTTGCTATTATGCATTCTTAGATGTACAGTTGCTGTTAGACAATTGTTAATACATTGGTTCTAATGACTTGCTTCTAGGTTCTTCAGAATTTCATTGCATTGGGTTGTGAATAAAAGAATGGTGGTTGTAGAGGCAGTGCAGTTTTTGGCATCATCAAAAGAAAATATGTCACCAACTGCTACCCCTTCTCATGAAAAATTGGGAAGAATTCCCATGGAGTATGGGCTGTGTTTTTCCCATACCAAGTCATTTGAGTGTAAGAGGCGTAGAGTATGTGCTGTTCGTGATTTTCCTTTAGGGTGTGGACTAAATGCTCAGTTAGGGACTTTTAGACCTGTCAATGAGGTGGCTTCTGTAGGTACTCTAAAGGAAGAGATGGCTACTACTGTTCTGTTAGACAGAAACTGCTTTTCACCACCTGATGATGGGTCCAACTCCGTTTCTAATAAAAATGGTCCAGAAAAGATTCCAGAAAAAAAGTATCAACGGGTAGTAGAAGCTGTCCGGGACTCTCCTCCATTCTGTGGAATAAATACTTATCGGGAGGCCAGGACATTGGTTCAAAAGAAGTCAGCTATGGATCACAAATCATCATCATCAAACACAGCAAATACTGATGTCAAACAAATGGGAATCGGGGACAGAGTTGAACCTAAAACTGAGAAACAGAATCACAGGAAAAAGCCTTTTGATATATCCCATTATCCCAATCATCTGCATGAACAAGATTTTGAAAGCTCGCGACTTACGATCAATAAGGTGGTTGTGTTGGGCTTGATGGCTTCATCAAATTGTCCATGGAAGAAAGGACGCAAGCACAAATCAGACAGTGGTATGATTGAAAGGAGAGGAAAATGTCAGCTAGAAAGATCTAATGTAGCTTGCATAGAAAAAGATGAATCAGAGATTGAAGGAATATATCTAAAGAACAATCGTCCTGTAGCAGTAAAGAGTGCTCGTCAAGGTACAGGTGGGCTTGTTATGAGGGATGAAGAGTATTTCCTTGAGGATGATGAAAAACAACATGATCATGTGTTTGCAGCTTCATGCCATACGGATGGGTGTCCTCCTCTTTTGGTCCTAGTAGTTCAAGCAGCAAAAGTCATGATAATGACACAAGTGTCAGAAACAAAGTGAAGGAGACATTGCTTTTGTTCCGAGATGAATGTGGGAAGCTCTTGCTGGAGGAGGAACGTAAAAGGTCAAAGGGAGGAGGAATTTCTCACCGAAGGGTCCATTTGGAAGCCTTTAAGATCCTCAAGGATAAAAAAGTCTTTGTAAAGTCAGGCAAACAAATCATTGGAGCTGTCCCGGGTGTTGATATTGGCGATAAGTTTCAGTACCGAGTAGAACTTAACATTGTTGGCCTACATCGCCCAATCCAAGGAGGTATTGATTATGGGAACTTCGGTGGGAAGCTCTTGGCAACCAGTATTGTTGCATCTGGTGGCTATGCTGATGATGTGCGTAATAAGAACTCCTTAATCTATACTGGCCAGGGAGGAAATGTGATGAACACAAAGGACCCTGAAGATCAGAAGCTTGAACGAGGAAATCTTGCTTTAAAGAATAGTGTGCAAAAGAACCCTGTCAGAGTGATCCGTGGCTCCGAATTGATGGATGGAAGTAGGACATATGTCTATGATGGACTGTATTTGGTAGAAAAGTGCTGGCAGGAAGGAGGGCCTCATGGAAAGCTTGTTTTCAAATTTCAGTTGAACAGAATTGGAGACAAGACCTTTCTTAGAAACTGACCTGCAAGGTCAAGGCCGCAAATTCATCTATCAGGTATATGGATACTGTAAAATACGAGTCA
The DNA here is from genome assembly GCF_000184155.1 of Fragaria vesca subsp. vesca. Lineage (NCBI taxonomy): Eukaryota > Viridiplantae > Streptophyta > Magnoliopsida > Rosales > Rosaceae > Fragaria > Fragaria vesca. The sequence goes on along the minus strand of NC_020495.1, from coordinate 29,082,388 downwards.
GTTACATTTACTGTGCACAATACTGCATTTGGCTGAGTTGATGCATTTTGGCTGAGTGGTTTCCATTATAAGATAGTATCACAGAACTGATGGATTAAAAGTATATTGTGGATCTGATAGACTAAGAACTCATTCATACTGTGGTTGAATTTGCTCCTGCAGATACATGATCGGCCTTGGTTATAGAGGAAGACTGGTCAGCTGGTGACATTTATATTTTGGATCTGTAAGCAGTTAGTAAGGTGTTGCTGGTAGTGAGTAGTGACAGATATGGTAGACAAACTGACTTTTGTGAAGAACTTGACAGAGAAGTATAGGTTGCATAGATAATAGAAAGCTTGTAATCGATGCAATATTACAAGATGGTGTTGGTATAAACGGGGTTATGTACGTGAATGCTTTGTTGAGTTTGGTTATAAACATACTAGCTTGCATGCTAGAACTTCAGTACAGTTTCACACCCTGGAAGTCTTTTTTTTTTTTTTTTTTTCTTCTTTTTTAAAAGAGGATCAATAGTGGTTCCCCACTTA
>NC_020495.1:29079576-29081838 GCF_000184155.1 Fragaria vesca subsp. vesca | reverse complement strand
GACTCGAACCCGCGACCTAACGGATGCAGGCGAAGGAGCTTACCACACCTTGGAAGCTTAAATACATGAGGCATAGTTGTTAGTTTATTACTCTATTTATCCTGAAGATACATAGCTCTGAATAGTGAATACATTAACAGAAAAGCATCCATCTTTATTTTGCTGTAGATAGACCTTTTCCTGTTATTACATATCTGAAGAGAGAAACTTGAACAAACAAGGGGAACTAAAAAGATGGGGATAGAATGGAAGAAAGTATTGATGGTCAATTTTCTAATCCTTCTCTTTTGGATAATAGAGAAGCCTAGAAATTCTTGCATATAGAAGCCTTATAGCATTGAATGAAGTTTGGTATTTGATAGGGGACTTGATGGACACTCACCTGTGCTTTCATCACAGCAACCGGCTCATTCTGTCAAAAAAAAAAAAAGTATGCAAGTTCAGTTGACATAGAATTTGACCTCTTCCATTTCCATACATTCCTTTTTGGTTGCAAGTGCCTCTTCAATGGTGGTCAGCCAAGGCCGGGAAAGTTAAAAATGGCATTATTTGAGTCAAGTTCAATAGGATTTAAGCAGTGAGTTTTTGGTTTCTTACATGAAACCAAATCTAAGGATTCCCAAGATATCCTAAAGATTTTGACACCACATTGGGTTTCTCTACGGCACTTTAATGCGCCGATATATTAAGTACATGGGTGAACCTACTCAAATAGAGGTAGATTAATTTTTTTTTTTTTTTTTTGAATGAAAAGGTAAACTAATTTGAGATCAAGTCAAGATAATAATATTATGCATGGAATCGGTCTACATCTGTATCAAATATAGTCTATGTAAATGTACAGTTGAATTTTCTTGTAACATAGATGTTATATAATGAACATCATATATTGTTGAGGAATTGAAAATCAATTGGGGCATAGGGCTTGGGACTGATTTCATTTGGTCGGGTCGCTAGTGTCAGCTCAGCAAACTTTGTGACCAAGCTATTGATAGTCAGTCTAGCACTCCCGCCACCCTTGTCCCTTGGCATTCAATTATTACACTTTTTTTGAAAGAGCTAGTTCGATGAGCCCTTTGGTAACTAAATCCAAAAATTGATGTATCATTTTGTATAGAAAGCCTTGGGTTGATGTCGGTTCGATGAAATGATGGAATAGTCTTTTAAGTATCTGTACTACTCAATGTAGCAAGGATGCAGAATAGTGTTTGATGACATGTCTGTGAGACAAGAATGAAGTTCATTTTTTTATTTTTTTCATTTGTAATTATGTTTTTTTAATTTTTATAGGAAATAGGAAGAGTGTGCTTCATTCTTTGTTCCCCATACGTACTTTACCGCATGTAGAATTTCTCATCTTTATCTAGGGATGAATTCAAAAAGTATGACAACAGTGGTATGAACTAATGCATTTTTATGTGCCTTATGAATGTAGGAGTGAAGTCTAGGCAATTCTTCATTGTTGTCAATTGCAGTAGGATGACTATTGCTTTAGGTACGGATTTCCTTTAGATATCTTGTCAGTTTGAGCACGTAGAGAAACCCTTCCAAAATTCCAATTTATGGAAGTGAGAGAACAAAAGTCACCACTGTATTTGATAGAGAAATTGAAACGGGTAATGCTTCAACACACTGAACTTCTTGGAAGATCCAATATGTTATTTGTTTGACCAATGCTACTGTAAGTTGTTCTATTATGACCACTTAGACTGAGTAAGTTTTTTGTTGCTGTGTTACTAGCATTTCAAAACAAGGCATCCAGGAATCACTTTTGATCACAAAATTTTGGGCTTTTCATTTGAAGAAACTTAAATTTATGTCCTCTAAAAAAAAAACTTAAATTTATATCAGGTTTTCAAATTTTGTTCCTATGATAAGTTAGGAATGGCTTTAGATTAACAAAGAAAGGCATAGTTCATGATATATTGGCACACAAGTGTTTATCAAGTGGTCTGTAAAACTGGTGACAAAAGACACATCGGCTTATTACTTACATTAAGAATGGGAGTTTCTTTGTAACAGTTTCTTTGTTATATCCACCGCATACTGTCGAGAATGGGAGAGGTTCTCCGGCCCACATTTATATGAAATAGTTGTTCATGATCAAGGAAATTGCGTTAAACCACTATCCATAGATGTGAGCCTTAAAGGTAATGATTGTCTTTGTCTTTGTGTTGAGTTGATTGTTGTGAAAAGATAGGAGGATCTTAGTAATGAAATTTAGATGATTGTTTTTTTTTTTTTTTTTTTTTTNTTTTNTTT
>NC_020495.1:29053347-29079447 GCF_000184155.1 Fragaria vesca subsp. vesca | reverse complement strand
CCTTCATTAATGAAACTATTAAATATAAGGGGGACATGAAGCCTAAACCCCTAATTACAATAAGCATCTAGAAGTCCCGAAATAATATCGAGAATTTCTACAAAGTACATGTATTCTAACAAGCACTAATTAGCAAAGAGTACTACTTTAATGACGTCTTTATTTGTTTTGTCACAACGGTGACATAATGGAAAGATCAGTAGACATATTACACAATTACATATCCTAATGTCCAATATTGCAGCTTTCCTACTATGTTGCTGCCGGAGAATAACCCCGACGACACTTAGTTTTATCTTGCCACTTAGAGGCTGCGTCCATTTAACCAAGAAAAAGACTCGTTGCTTGCCTAGAACAACTGAGACACACAAGGTGCATGGACCGGCACAAGGCCATTCGTACCCTATCATATAGAGATAGGGTATTATTTGCGGTATAAAATTGCTCAGTACTAAAATTGCAATGCAAAAGAGCCTAACAAAAACATAGAAATAAAACATAAAAGAAATAGAGACATGGGCCAAGGCTGAAGCCCAAGCCCAAACCCAATTACCATTCTGCCACAACCGAACTCCAGCGATGCAGTAAGAAGGCATCCACCCTCTCGCCCGAGCTCCCTCCCTCTAATCACCGACGACGTCACCATCTCCACCACCGGAGATTAGATGATGTTTTTTTTAGAATCAGATGGTGTTTTTGTGTTCAAGTAAATGTTTATAATGGTCTTTTAAAAAAAAATCAACAACAACAAATAGAATTTAACCAATTGACATTTAAATTTTGACAATGTCATTTGATTTCTCGTATTAAATAGGCTAAAGAAGCAAAGATGTTTTACCAAACAAAAATGTTTTATGTAAAATCATTCAAAACAGTTACTTCAGACGTCATTGTAATATGAAGATTCCTATGAAAGAGACAGTGGAGTATGCAAATCATCCTATTTAAGAAAGATGAGTAAATAAATTTTGGTGAAGAGAATCACATTTGCTTTTCTTTATATTAGAATTAAATACTATGCATGAAATTGTTTTGATAAAGTAGGTACGAAAAATCAAAAATAGAATAAAATCTTAAAGAAAGAAGGCGAGCATTTACAGTCATATATAGTTATATATGATATGCACACATGCATATTGTAGTGAAGTCTTGTAACGTTTCATATCTGAAACAGTTGTGGCCTTTGAGAATACTTGCTCTGATCTTATGTTTAACTCTATAGGGTTTTTCGCTTTTAGTGTTGTTCTTCTTTTTCTTGATGTTACAAATGGGAAAACTCATCACCATAAGTTTGTGGTATGTCTCTCTTTCTCTCTTTGATAACACTCTTGTCCAAAACTCCAAATGAGTTTTCTGAACACACTTTTCCAACTCTTTCGATTGTCCAAACTCATTCACTTTGGACGATAATATTATCCCTCTCTCTGCTTCAAATGATTTCTCTGTAACTATATGTAAGATTGTAAGTGCTAAATTTTGTTGCAGGTAAAGTCATCTTCTTATAGTCGACTATGTAGTAGTAAACACATCTTGACCGTGAATAGGAGATTCCCAGGGCCAACTTTGAAAGCTCACAGAGGGGATAACATGGCTATAGAAGTCCATAACAAGGCAAACTATAATATCACTCTTCATTGGTATATCGCTTAATTACTCCTATGTAATTTTTAAACATTATTCGTTATTGGTTTTCCACAAATTCTAGTTCATTTCCATGACAAAAAAAGAAAGGAAGAAATTAAAAATATTTATGTGCTTATTAGCAATACAAATAAAGTAGCACTTTAGCACATCTAAACACACATTTATGCTCACATTTTTCTTTCTAGGGTGCTAGAGTAAATACTCACTCTTTTGCTGAAAATGAATTGATACAGGCATGGAGTTAGACAACTAAGAAATCCATGGTCGGATGGACCAGAGTACATCACACAATGCCCTATACAGCCTAGAAACAAGTACACTTACATATTTGAATTTACTACAGAAGAAGGAACAGTATGGTGGCATGCACATAATGGATGGGCAAGAGCAACAATTCATGGAGCCATTTTTGTTTATCCCAAACCTGGATCAAGCTATCCTTTTCTGAAACCTTACGCTGAGTTCTCGATCATACTAGGTATGTTCATCTGAGCCTTTTATTATAAGTGTTTGAAAAAATCGTGTAAATTGTAATTGGTCTAGTTGGCAAGACATATCTCTTCACTTTATTAACTATTCATATACACTCTTTTGGAGTGATCTTGGCTCTTAATACCCATTTAAGTTTGATAAGATATTTCACTTAACTTGGTTAAATCTTTAAAGGAAAGAAATATGTATGAGAAATATGCAAAAAATTCAAATGATTCATTTCTCAAATCATTGTTACTATAAATACATAGCATATATGTATTTTCTTAACATAAATATATTGAAACATTAAATCATATTTAGATGCCGATTATTCAATGTTAAAAGATACACTTTATCCAGGTGAATGGTGGAAGAGAGATGTCATGAAAATACCAAGAACTGCAAATCTAACAGGAAGAGAACCCATACTCTCAGATGCCTATACTATAAATGGAGAACTAGGCTTTCTATATTCATGCTCTGAAAAAGGCATACAATCAAGCTTCAATTATTGTTTGAATAAAGAAGCTAATGTGAATTGTAGTTACTTCAACATAATATTCCATTGCATGGACCTCTAATATGCTAGTTGAACATGGGAAAATCTATCTTCTTCGAATAATCAGTGCAGTAATGGATGAAGAGCTATTCTTCGGCATTGCGCATCACAAGCTGATATTAGTGGGAAAGGATGGTTCCTATACATAACCAGTTGAAACCTCCTACATTATGATATCTCCTGGCCAAACTATGGACTTGTTGCTACAAGCAAACCAACCTCATGGCATCTATGTCATGGCTGCAAGAGCATATTCAAGCGCCTTTGGAGCTGGTTTCGACAAGACCATGACATCTGTCATTGTCAAATATCGTGGTTCAGATGAACAAGACACCCACCCTCGAAGACTTCCTATTTTCCCACATCTTCCACCCTATAATAGAACACAAGCAGCAACAGACTTTACCAAGCAATTTAGGAGCCTTGCAACAAAAAACCACCCTACCAAAGTCTCAATACAAGTAAACACTCACTTGTTTTTTACCATATCTGTAAACCTACTTAACTGTAGTGACAAACCGTGCTCTGGTCCCTTTGGGAAAAGATTTTCGGCTAGTTTCAATAACATAAGCTTTGTCATGCCACAGTCAATCGACATCCTTCGAGCTTACTATTACAAAATTCCGAAGGTATTCGAGAAGAATTTTCCAGTTAAACCACCTAAGGAATTCAATTACATTGGTGATGATCTTCCAAATGAATTTTTGACATCCTCCTATGGAACTAAGGTGATGGTTTTGAAGTACAATGCAAGTGTTGAGTTGGTTTTGCAAGGGACTAATGTGTTAGCAAGTGATAACCATCCTGTGCATTTACATGGATATAGTTTTTATGTTGTTGGCTCCGGTTTTGGAAATTTCAACCCTAAAGAAGATCCACTGAGATACAATCTTGTTGATCCTCCTAAGGAGAGCACTGTTGGTGTTCCGAAGAATGGCTGGGTCGCAATCCGATTTAGAGCAAATAATCCAGGTGATGATCATGACTTTTACTAGTAAATCCATGTTAATCACTCTCTCATAATGTGATTGTTCCCTAGTTTATAAAATAGTAAGTATTGTGTTTAGAATAGATAACAATAAACTGAGAATACGAATAATGCCGAACTTCTACTTTTATTGATTTATGTTAACGTTCTACTCTGTAATAATTGTTTTCAATATATTGCAGGCATATGGTTAATGCATTGTCACATAGAGCGTCATCAAACATAGGGAATGTCTATGGTGTTCCTAGTCAAAAATGGTGCTAGTCATCATAATAAACTTCGTTCACCTCCTCATGATTTGCCTACTTGCTAAATGAAACAGACTCTTACATAGATTTTGATCAGCTTCTCTGTACTAGATTTTTAATTTGTTTATGAGTGTATGTGAGCTTAAACTTTAAGGTATATTGAATTAAATGTTTGCTCTAAAGCACTATAGCTACTAGACCAACTCTAGCCATGTTTTGTTTCGAGATATTGTTGAGATAGATATTGAGAGATTGTTGAAACAGATATTGAAGAAACATATATAAGTAGATTACAATGGTGTACACTGTTGAAATGTTTGCTTTGTATGTTTCAATGGTGCATACGAGCTATTAAAGCTTACCTAGTTTGTTGTTTACAACCCGGTGCACCAATCTATGGTGTAGAAGTTGATTTTGTAGGTGAGGATTTTCAAGATTGAGACGTAGAGGTCTAGAAGCTGCTTGTTAGAAGTTGAATATTTTTATTATTGATTGTCAATTTGTAGTGAGCTCTTCAGAGGGTGACATTTACTTGATTTCTCAAGTTAGGTAAACGTCGGAATGTATTTGTCACATCCCAATTTTCAAAAATTTGGGCATAATATATCTCAAAATCTTAACATCCCAAAACCTGCTCAACAACTTCCAAACTAAAATCAAATACTGGAAATGTAAATGTCAACAAACTCATCAACCAAGTTAAACACTATATCTTCTTAATTACATCAACTTCAAAAGTCTAGTAATAATAAAGTCGCTCACAAGAGCTTAAAAACAACTGTCATAATATACAAATAAATGTACATCGTCTAAAACCCAGCTCCTAAGTCACTGCCTCAATCCTGATGATCATCACCTACAGGTCTAACCCTTACACCATGAATTGGTGCACCGGGTTGTAAACAACAAACAACAAACTCGGTAAGCTAAAAAGCCCATATGCCATATGAGTAACTCCCAAAATAATAACTCAACTATTCCAACATCACATAAGATAAAATTGGTAATTCCTGCATTAGTAACTTAGTTCAGGAATCGCCTAAAAGCAAGAGAATTCAAAAGAAATAATTAAGAAAACACAACAATTCAAAATCACTCAAAATCATAAATGAATCCTGCAAAAAGCGTAGTTCAGGAATTCTATTAAAATCACACAATTAAGATTAAAGAATCTCCTACGGATAAACATAGTTCAAGAGATACTCAAAGCAAGGAATTTAAATGACAACACATAAGAACATCACACAATCATTTCTCTACTTTTACTTATGAGTTCGTCAACACTTAGTCATCCCCCATGAAGTACCGACAGACAGACTAGAGCTCTAACCTGACTGTAACCAATCACCCGGCCAAGGCTTGGTTCTCGGTCCACCACGAAGGGTCCTAATCTAATGCACACAATCACCACTAAGGCACACACATTCACAACTAATGCACACAATCACCACTAAAGCACCATTCCACAACTAATGCACACAATCACCACCAAGGCACACATTCAATTACTCTCCCATCATAACACTTAACAAATCACAACATAATAATATCATCATAACCGTAACCAATCACCCGATTAAAGGCTTGGAACCCGGTTTGACTATTTAAACAACAATTCACAATATAAAAATATCATCATCAACAACACAAAGAGCACATCATAAATTATATCATTCCACCTAGATATATTTATATGAACAAACATAGATATTCCCACAAGAATAATCGACTCATTATCGGAAGTCCTTTTGAAAAATTATATTATTAACAGAAAACTTGTTTTCACTTACCATGAGCCGCGCGTTGACGATCAAGCTCATTTATATTTAAAAACAAAATCATTTTCTTTCAAGGACACCTTCACAATTAGCAATAATAAACTATAAAGTAAACTCGGTTCCCTTTATGAACCCATGTGAGATTTACTCACGCAAAAATCCCGCTGCGTCTTCACAGAAACACACATGCCAAGCTCAACACCAACCCATGTGAGATTTACTCACCTAAAAATCCCGCTGCGTCTTCACAAAAACACACAGGCCAAGCTCAACACCAACTCCACAAGTTACCTAATTAACACAATTATTAACCTTAGTAACCAAACAAACTAAAGAGTAACATTTGCCCTCTTAACCCAAAAGTAAATCCGAAGGTTTGCCCAAAGGAGGGCAACTCTCCTTCAAGACCTCCCAAAGTCCTCGATCACCCAAAACAAAACCTCCCGCAACTGCCAAAAACGGCTCCTACATTTGAAATCACAAACTCAACAACCTCACACCTCATCAAAATATTTCCAACAATAAGCATTACATGATCTCAACCTAGTCTTATAATATATCAACATGCTCATAACAACAAGAACTAGCTAACCCTTGCAACATAACCTACATACCCTGCCGGACGCGCTGCCACGCGCCGCCGCCTAGTGGGCCCCACACGCCACCCCAACAACTTCAAAATCTAAACAAACTTCCAACAACAAACTTGTAAATTGAAGTAAGGGAAGCATCTTTTATACTTGAAGGTTGAACCAATTTGGTCGGAATCAGCCGGAATCGTCCAAAAGAAAAACCGACTGCTAAGGCGGCCTCAATCCGACTTCTAGACCTCAAAACGAGGTGAATGGCAGCTTGAACCGTGCTTAGAGGGAAGAATGCTTCAAGAAATGGGCAGCCTCACCTCTAGTCGCCACCGTACACGGCTGGAAAGTCCTCAGTTTGGAGTCGAGTTCGCCACCCTCACTATGGCGTTCGATTATCTCAATCCCACTTGAGTCGTCCTTACCCACCTACACATGGAGGATCACGCCGAGGAGAGGAAGAAAACCTGACCGGTGCCGCTGTCTGAGTCTATCGGAGTCGGCAGGAAAAGCCGGGTTGGGTCAACCGGGTTTAGGTCGGTTCGAAAGGAAAACTCGGATAATGAGGGTGAGGCACGAGAGAGAAACAGATGGTTTCCGGAAAAATGAAATGGAAACCCTAAACTTTTCTTATTTAACCCAAAATCCCATAAAGCCATAAACTTCTGCTGACCATAACTTTAACATATGAAGTCCGTTTTACGCGTGTCACGTGTCTACGAACTCGTATTGTCGTGCTCTACAACTTCCATGAAGGAAGTTTCCAAAGAAACCCAACAGATTAAAAAGTCAACTTTTGACTCTTCAAAACAATAAAACCGTTTCGGGTAATTTATGCATCCGAACACTTCCGCACTTCTTTCGAACTTCAAAATATACTAACTTCTAACTCAAAAATTCCCAAATAATATTAAAAACTAATATCAAATTTCCGGGGTATTACAGTATTATATGACCTTTTTATTTTTTGTTATCATGCCTTGAATTTGGATTTTTATTTATCCGAAATTCGAGGTGTGACAGGAGAAGAGTCGTGTCAAGGTTCAACACCGGTAGGGCAGCGGAGGCCATGGTGGTGGAAGGGTGATGCACTAGCGGCATCTGGATTGGAAGATGAGGAGGTGTGGCTGTTTGGATTAGACATTTGTGGCTAGGCTCGTTTGTGGGCCTCTGGTTCAGTGGTTGGTTGGGCCTGGGCTCTAGTTTGGCTTAGGTTTGGGTGTTTTTTAGGATTTTTTTTTGGTTCTTGGGTTTCTTTTTTTTTTCTTAGTTTTGTGTGTTTGGTTTTGGTGTTTGTTGGTTTTTTCGTCCCTCCCATTTGGGCGAGGGTACTAGAGTGTTGGTTGGTTGGTGTCATTGGTGATTTTGGTAGGGCCATGTTTGGTGTCATGTCCACGGAGTTTCAGTTTTAACATCAGTGTTTTCTTGTTGGCAATGTAATGGGGAGGTTGCCCCTGCATATATGCTCGCAGTTTTGGTATATAGTGTTTGGTGGGGTTGTTTCTTCTTAAGTTAGCTATAAGGAGGTATCGAAGACTTTGGATTAGGGTTAGGGTTAGGTTACATTTGGACCCGTTTAGGTTCATGCTCATTGTAATCGCTGGTGTTTGATAGGGAGGAGTGTGGAGACATGTTGTCCACTACCGAGATCTTCTATGGTTGTAATTTTGGTTGTTATTATATAAAGATTTACTTTTTGAAAAAAAAATAAAAAATAAAAAACCATAACTCTAGCATAGCAAAGCAGCTAGGTTTATAGATAAAATATTATTAAAGTTAGCTTGGCTCCTGAACCCATCTAGTATAAGTTTGGTTCGATTTTTTTTATAAATATTCAAGATTTAAGTTATTTAATAGACAAGTTGAGTGAATAAAAAAAAATACTATCATGATAATAAAAAACTCCGACTTTCGCGGAGCGGCGTAGGGTATTAACCAGACTTAATTTATAGGTATATTGGTTATTCCTAGTCAACACAGGATTTTCCGGTTGCTTAAGGACAAAGTGAAAAGCTCCTCAAATTAACCAAATTGAAGATCTGAACAATTGGACTCAATCAGAAGTAACTTAGCATCATCAAAGGGCTCAAGAAAGGTAACAAACTTATCTATTCTATTTCATGGTAAATTGAGATTCTAAACTCTCATTTTTGGAAATTAAGTAAAGGTTCTTTACTTCTTGATTTCTAAATCAGAGGTTCTTATGTTGGGATTGATAGAAGTTGAGAATGCTTGATTTCTCAATCACAGATGTTGATATGGTAACTAAATATGTTATTGAAATGATATTTTTGGAAAGTGCAAGATGATGGTTCACTGATTGCATACTTAATTTTTAAATACAATTCTTGTGTCATTGAGAGCATGCACATAGGGGAAGAGATTTGATCTCTATAAATATATAGTATGTGTTGTTATTGATAATGTCAAGCTTTTTGAATATTGAGAAAAGGCCTTGATAGCATTGTCTCTGTGTTGACATTTAACAACTGTTCATGCTCATATTCTAAGAGAAGTGAAATCCACACATCCCAAATTGTAATCTACATACCCATTTTCTATTTTTAGTGACTTAAATTTTGTCTTCATATGAGAATGATTACTAAAAATAGAAAGTTGATGTGTGGATTACAATTTAGGATGTGTGGATTTCACATCTCTATTCTAATTGCTTATAGTGTGATCCAATAACTTAAGTTTGCCTCTCTTTCTTGCATATTCAAGTTGCACTTAAAATTGGTGATGTTGTGTTGATCAGTGGAGTCTAGAAAGAATCAAAGAATTGTTGGTTGTGTTGAAGAACCAATAAAACTGGTTGTGTTAAGAATACTAGTAGATAGGATCCAAATCTCTTATGTAAAGTAACTTGGATTAAATCTCTTGTGTAGAGTGAGTGGATAAGTTGTAAACATAAGTGAGGTTAATCTCATTGTAATTGAGCTAAGAAATACACCTTTGTAAACTCATACTAAAGATTATATTGGTAATCTTGCTCAGTGTTTTTTCCCTCAAAGAGGTTTTGCACTGAGCATTTGAAAACTGCTTGTGTTGTTTAACTGTGATCCATTTCAGTGTTTATAGACTTCTTATAGGCGGTGGTGAGCCTCGTGTTCCCCCAACCATGCAGTGGCCGAATATCAACGGCGATGATTTAGAGAGGAGTGATCTTCTCAAGCGGCTGCGTCGGGATCCTGACAAATCTAGGGCTCCAACATGGCAATCCGTCGCGGTTGAGTGTGATTTCAAGGGGAATAGACTGGTGTCTGAGACATCGAATGAAGTGGCCAGAGGGATTGGTTTTAGATCAACAACACTTGTAGTGTCCATGACAGATTCCACCGGCTGGAATATGGCTTGGAGAAATTCGAATTTGGAAGTCGGCAAGATGAGCTCGTTGTTAGGGTCGGATTCAGGTTGAGATGTCGTTGCCCGACCTCTGATTGGATTTCCGGATTGAGTTCTAAGAGGCGGAGTTGAAGCTGGTCGGGGACCGGCGGCCGTCGTGTGGATGCGTTTATCACTAGTCTCTGCTTCCTAGTGTTAGACTCGGACTTAGATCTAGACCCAAGTCTTTGAGTCTGGGTCTGGGCTTAGACGTGGTTAAACTAGATTTGGTCCTCTTTGAAAATTAATTAGTGTTGAGTTGGGCTTGTATCTCAGTGACACTGCTGGTGTGTAGACAAGGGCCAGTGAGACGTAGATATCAGGCTATGTCTCCTGAGCAGGGGAAAGAAGCAATGGTACCTGGTTTTTTAGTCTACTAGGTATACACCAATTGAGGTGTGTAGGCAACTACTATTCTCTTGTCCGAGAATTAGGTATTGTGGTTCTTTCTTCATGTGTTTGAGGCTCACACTGAGCTTATTAACAATGAAGGTATAAGTCTTGTGCTTGTAGCTTCTGCTACAGCTTATTAGGTAAGAGACGACATCTGATGTAATGTGTCTTCTGGCCATTGTTTGAGAAATAAAATTATGGTGATATAAAAAAATATAAAATAAAATAAAAATTGAAAGATTTGTGAGTCTGAAATAATTGAAGTGCATCGAAGATAGTTGCTTGAGAATTAGTCGAATATTACTAGTAAACCACTAGAGAGCTAATTGATCAATTCCAATCTAATTATTGGGTAATAAGCAATAAACAACTTGAAAGTTCTTCTACGGGCCAAGGTTCAAGTGAACCGAGTGTTATAACTTATTCTCAGTCGTTCTTTTGATCTAGTCCTTTATTTGACGCTAATAGCAATACTAACACCGTTAAGTATTTAAAACAATAAAAGAACAAGTTACTGTGGTAAAAACCACATAAAGATGATTCAATTTATCAAATTAATCCAAACTTCCAAAGTGAAATATCAATTTCTCTTTAGTTCTTATTCCTCAATCAATTCTTTTGGGGTTTCAGAAACAAACAATTTAGCTCCACGACCAGTTCACCGCCATCACACACCTTAACCACCACCACCACCACCACCACCACCATACCAGCTTTTGAAATCCCCACTAACCCGGCCAATTGCTTCCATTAACGTCAAAAACGAAAGGTCAAGCCCTTCAACCCGATTGACCTAAAATCATAACCGGCGATTCAAAACTCTTCGTCAGGTCTACCACAACCTTTCGCTTCGTCTTTCTCGGTCGAGCTCGAACTCCTTGGAGTCCTTGATGACGATGGTGGTGGAGTCGGAGGAAGGGTTTCATGTCGGAGGAAAAGGGTTTCATGTGAGATTAGGATTACTACAGTTATTAGGTTTCTACCGCGGTTAGAATTTTTTTTGTCATTAACGACGTTTGCTTTGACTGTTAAAACATATGAATGGTTCATGGTGCACTGAATCCGCTCCGTAAACAACCTTGCTGAAAAATGAATTCATGAAGGCCATTTAGTTCATTTTCACCTACTAAAAGATACTATAAATTTCAGTCACTTTAAGACCCAGCAAAAATGATTTAAAAAAAAAAATGACCCAACAAAAATTAATCCACTTTCCTAAAGTTGCTTCAATGAGCCTAAAATTCAACAGGGAAAAAAAAAACCAAGAACAAAAGGAAAGAATTGAGAACCCATGTGGGTTTAGTCTAGTGGTAAAGTAGGATAGGCCTGTTTATTGGGCTAATGTTACAGAGATACTCCTCGTAATAAGGAGTGTTACAGAGATACTTTTGGTAATAAGGAGGTCTCTGGTTCGATTCTCCGCAAGTGAAAAACACTCGATGGGGAGGGGTCTTGACCTTAACCTGCTCTAGGCCCCGGAGCGGTAGTCCACCCCGACTACCATTTTATAACCAAAAAAAAAAAGGAAAGAATTGATAACTGGACACTGGACATATGAAAACATGTTTCATTTGATTTGAAAAGGAGGAATGATTCCTTGAGAATGGGGGAACCACCACAAAATGAATGAGAATGAAGAGGAATTGATGACACTGCTTTGCTTCATAAACATCCAAACTGGTAGAGATAACTAGATATGAGTCATGACCCAGTCACCTGTGGGGCTTAAAACACACAGAGCACTAGTACTACTGTATGACTACACAGAGCAAATAGCTAACTATGCTATGCTTGAATGAGTAATCATTCACCTATCCCATTGCAATTACCATTTCCAGTAACCGGCTCCCCTTTGCCGCTTCCTTAAAAATTTGCATCCTAAATCCCCTATGATAAGAAAAAATATCCCAAATTCCCAAATGGCAAGGGACCTAGCAATCCTGTCCTAATTCATAAACAATTTTTACCCTCGGGCGAAAAACAAAACAAAAAAACGAATTCCCAATAGCAAGGGACCTAGCAACCCTGTCCTAATTCATTAACAATTTTTACTCTCAAGGCAAAAGTTGTCTACCAGTGCTCTGGAATATTAGAATTTCGGAGTTCGTAACTATTAGACTGACTTGTTAGGTGAATCACATATGAATAATTTGCAATTATCAGAATCCGGTAAAGTAACAAAGAACTTTCGCAACTTTCGTATCATAAGTTTGCATTCAAATTTTACCCTGTTTTCGTATCACCAACCATATTTCTGTGAAGCCACTCGATCACCACCAGCAAAGCGACGCTTACCACTGATTTCTGGTACGTGGAATCAATCGAGTTTTTACAAATCTGTGAGAGCCATAAATTCATAAACATTATTGCAGCATTAAGTATATGAAATCGAAACATGCTATATACAATAGTGTAGGGACTGAAAATGAAATTGAAACTGAAATTGACGTGCCAGCCACTTGAAAACAAACCAAAGCAGAAATCAAAAGCCAATGATTAATATTGGTCCAATTTCCTTGTTTCGTCGAGTAAATGAGAAGCAAAGCAAAGAAAATTAAGGCATGCGATGGTTGCCGCCATTTTTGTCTAGCTTCTGATTTACTCATACAGCAGGGGATCCCATCTATGCTCATAAAATAAGTTATCGGTTCATGCAAGACATGCACTATCGACATCGATCGTTTGTTATCTCTTTCACAATCATAATTGTCAATATTGGACCACACAAATTTAACAGATCGAACTTAAAACAAGAACAAGGCCAGGATGCAAATGGACAATTTTTTGAAAGTAATAATTTTTAATAAAATAAAATAATATATTAATAATTTTATTCATGTCAATAAACTTGTTTTTCTTATATTATTGTTCTTTCTATATATATATATATAAAATAAAAAATTATTCCTTACAAAACATCTATCTTTCAAAAGAAACGTTTATGCGTCATTAAGCTTAGCTGGTGCTGGCTACTAGAGTCAATCGACATTGGCCTCACCCTTTAACAACAGCAGTCAATTGACATCATTTTGTTTCGTACTCCAACGTCAGCGATGACAGTTCTTTGTCTCAATTTCGCCACATAAAACTTATTTTTAGAGCTCTGGGTCGCCGAACTAACCTGACCGAGCACAACATCGACGAGCTATAATTGGAACCCGATCAACTACGGCCAGCCTTGTTTAACAGTGAATTGAAAATTTGACACACTCATATCATATGTATAAACGCCAATCAAATAGGTTAAGTGAGTCCTTTTTACTTGGAAATTCTAATTGCCGTCCACGCCGGATCAACTTGATTATCTTGATTTTGATCGACCCTCTATAATAATCCATATATGCATTCATCATTTGTATTTCTACTCTTATCTTCTTCGAATAATCCATGATTCATAAAGGTCCTATTTTTAACTAATAATTCAACCCAATCATTCCCCACTACCTACCGTATATATAAAAATGATCATATGTTATATATCTTGGTGCATGGGAATGGGATATATTTGCAGTATAAGTTTATAACTAGCTACATAAGTTGAGTGATTATTAATATGTGATCGATGAGGTCTGGCCTCATCGCATAGTGACATGTATAATATGTGTACGTACGTAGCCTCTAAACTTCCAAAAACAAAAACATGTTCATGCATGCATGGAACTTAATTTGTATAATGTACATCATGTTATCCAGAAGTTAATTTAATTATTAGTACCAGAAAGCTTCACTTTTTATTATATATTATGATCCACCAGAATTTTTAAGATGATATGGTATTGATTGGTATAGATCAACCTAAGCCACAATATAAAATTCAAAGTTAAGATTGATACATATACCACGATTATAGGTTTACGTTGTTCATCACAGTCTTTCGCACTCGATTAATTTTGTTACTATAACTTGTTATAACATTGTGGAAGACACGAAACTGCATGTCTCCTTTTACTAAATTATGGTAAATCTAATTTGGTGCTTCTTTTAGGCAATCGGCATCTTTGCTACTGTAGCTATGACGGATACCTAGGTTGGCTTCTGTTTTGTTGTTGGCAGTGTCGTCGTCATTAGTCAAACCCAGCAATGTAAGTAGATACAGTCTGGTTGTAAAAACGTACGTGTAGACAAGTTTTACAAACAATGTTTTAATTAAAACAAGGCCGCCCAGCTCATCTAGACACGCGGCTTCTAGACGCTCCAAGTCTGTCCTCCGTTCTAGGAGTGTTTAGCGAGTTTTCAAACATTGCTTAAATGTAACGATAATGAGGTAGTTAGATATACAATGATTCTATAGCTACTAAAAACTAGCCACTTTGTTTTTACCTCTAAACTGAACTAATTCAGTATATTAATGTGTTATACACGAATTCTTACATATATCCATGGTAAAAGAAAAAAAAATCTAAAAATTGGAGTGCTATTGAACGTCTACAAGAGTAGGTAAAGAGAAACACAAGTGTCTACCTCATGAATAGCTGTATCATAAATAAGTATCACACATAATTGTTCGATGTAGCTAGCTAGATTGAGAAACCATCTCTTTGAATCTATTCATCATTTATATATGGATCATGGTTACATGCAACTATGCAATGAAATTAAGGGACTTATTAATTGTAAGGAATAGAAATGTCAAAATGAGAGAAGATATATGGTTACAATCATTGATGGGTTCCGTCTCGATGATTACAACTAATACTAGCTCTTTACCCACAAACAGACGGATCCGTATGCTGCAACATCATTCTTGACCCATTAGTAGTTTTGCAAATTGTTCAATTAACACAAACAAGCCACTACTATACATTGATATAGTGGTGGATGATCCAGATTCCTGCAGAGTGATTTTTTTGTTTTTATCACAGTTTCTTGCATGTGTTCAGTACCACGTATAAAGTCTTGATGCAATGTTTTGAGCTGAATCGTATCAAAAAAAAATGTTTTGAGCTGAATGTTTATTTCTAAGGAAAAACATGTTCAAAAGCATTAAGGCCAGCTTCAAATTAATCTTGTTCGATCAAATGATTTTATCACTTCAACTAGTGTACATACACATTGCCTATTGTATATAACAACTTTTTGAGAGCGCGCGGCTCTACTAGGGTAGAGTTGTTGTTTTCCCTACCAGAAGAGACCTCTTAGGCGATGAAAAATCTGAGGTGAAATGACATGTTTCTCTTACTGATTTTGCTGAAGTGAATTTTGATAGCTCTGTGTTATATCTTATGATTGTGTTGTTGCTTAGTTTTAAATCAAGTCTTCTTGGAGGATAGAAAAGCTAAGTTGTTCAAAAATGTCTAAAAGTTTGGTCATCAGAAGCAAACTTTCTAGCGGATGCGATTAGGATATTGGTCACTCAACTCTGATTGCTGGTTGGCGAAATGAATTTCCCATGTTTGCGCTTACTGCTTTGGGTTTTAATTTTCATGGCTAGCTTAGGCTGTTTTAGGGGTTACTTTTTTTTTATTGTTGAGAAAATTGAAATCCACTCAATTAGGCTTGAAGTCAGTAACGACCAAAACCAGTCGATGCATGACAATACGAAAATTACTCAAACACAACGCAAAGTACTTAATCCAAAATACAATTACGAACTGAAATAAAAAAAATAAAAAAATAAAAAAACCCACAAAACTACGTCTAAAAAGGTGGAGATGAATAAATAGAAAAACAGAAATAACCTACTTCACTCAAAAAATAATTAAACTTTCAACGATTAGAGGCCTAAGACCACATAATGCATTTTTCATCGTAAATTTGAGAGAAAATTATTTTAGGGTTTGGTACGGATCTATTAGCACATAATGAGCTAACCAAAGGCCCCAATCCAAGACCAGATGCCCTAATCCAAAACCCAGACCAAATGCTTCAGGACTTGAGCTCGGCTCACCGAAACTACCTCCGCGTTACATCAATACGGCGGCCTCACCGACTCCATCATCTTGTCCAACCTTTCTAGACTACGCCCGAACCTCTGAAGACGAACTCTCAATATCAAATCGAGAATTTTAGAAGCCTCAGTGGTTGTGAAAGCTTCACCGACCAGCCTTTGTGGAAACAAGAGACGACGGCTTGCCTTTGTAAATTGTAATTGACGACCCACAGTTGTGGATCTGTGCAAGACAACAAAGAAGATCTTCTGCCTAACTTGTCGCCGCCTACACGGACAATGACTTTCACCCGAATCCGATATATTCGCTAAAAACCGTAGCCAAAATTCAGCCTTAACGGAGCAATCTTCGCAACCTAAACTCCGTAGTTGAGCGAATCCATTGCCTTGTCGCCTTGAGCACCGTTTGAAGGACCCGCAGTCGACTAACGCTGCCACCTTGCCACCAAACCCTAGGGTTTGAGATACTCAGCCCCTAAAGAGGCGGAGCAACTGTATTAGAAGCTTCTTTTTCAAATAACTTTCCTCATAAAGTCACTGTTACCAACAACGTTAACGTGTATTTGAGACAACTCAGGTCCCATACATAGATTTTACCCTTTCAAACAACAATCTTAAATCAATAGGTTGTGTCAACCGTCTAATTTTTTGTTGTCCTGTGGACAAATAATTAAGAATAAAAAGATATATATAACAAAGATGAAAGCCATTCTAGTGAGAATTCTTAAGTTGAGGACTTGGTGAGGACTTTTCGGCTTATCCCACCTTTCGATCTTATATCTACATCTTGACCGTTCAGTTTATAGGTATTTATGAGTAGATCATTTCTTCAAATTTTCAGTTATATTGAAAATTGTTAAGACATTCATCAGTGTGATTTATCAATTATGAACTTGAACGGTTCATATTTGACAGATTTGGTTCGTCCATTAATTTGATCTAGTTTGTTATCTTAATGAACACCAATTTGGGTGAAAATTTGTAGAAATGATCTACTCATATAAACCTAAAAACTGAACGGATAAGATGTCAAAATGTGATTGAAAATTAGGTCTTTTAAACCATAAATCGAAAAGTTCTCACCAAGTCCTCAACTTAAAGGTCCTCAATAGGAGAGCTCCCTAATAAAGATATTCCATGACAACTTTATTACACGGTATTACAATTTGCATTTCGGGTAGCACGAACGACCGCCGGACTGAAAACTTTCTGGCAAGTAAAAGTCGTTCCAACAGCATGACTTACCTTCTTCCCATTTCTCCGAGCTCACCTAAAACGTCCGAATAATCAGCCGCCGACTCTCACGTGAATGATCAAGCAGTATAAGCTAGTGACCCAGTCACTGACTCGCAGCAGCCATTTTCACATTCACACTAATAATCAGTCATTTCCAACTCACACTCCTATATATCGCAAACATACTCACATGCAAAGAACACCCAATTGCTCCAACAGAACAAAACCCTGCCTCACCTACACCAATTAGAAAATCTCCCTCATCTTTCACGGACTCGTTTAAGCTCTTCACCAATGGCCTTTCCTCCTATAATAATAGGACGACGAGTCCCATAAAGAAAAGATAGTAAAATTACAATATAGATTCTCTCTGCCAAAACGTACCACATCCAAAAATGGATCTCAGCTTCAACTAGTTCCCCCCTCCTTCCTTCTCAATCAACCTTCCTTTTCCTTCACGGGTTGCTAGAAAACAACTTGTATCTTAATCTTCGAATTATCCACCATTTATTCCCTCGTTAATTTTATCTTGCATTAATCAAAACCCAACGAAAGTGTATTATATATAGAAGGAACCACCCTTTTGCACTACCTCATGAAACAGAGAAGCCATTTTTGTTCCTTCTCTTCAAACTCTCCCCTCAAGGCCACAACTTCAATGTCCTCCTCCTCTTCCTGCTCCTCTGTTCACAACAGAGCAGCACCCCCGAAGGCCTTGCTCTGCTTCTGCTTCGCTCTTTGTTACATACTGTTATGTCTCTGCTCTGTGAGCTCTGTTTCCGGCCAGTCGTTCGCCTGCGGCGAAAGCGGTAATGCCAGCAGCTTCCCGTTCTGCGACAAGTCGTTGGCGGCCGATGCGAGGGTGGCGGACCTGGTGCAGAGGCTGACATTGCAAGAGAAGATTACGTTTCTGGTGAACAGTGCAGGGAGCGTGAGCAGGCTTGGGATACCAAAGTACGAGTGGTGGTCGGAGGCTTTACACGGTGTGTCGTACGTCGGCCCAGGAACTAGGTTTTCTAGTGTCGTCCCCGGAGCGACCAGCTTCCCTCAGCCCATTTTGACCGCCGCGTCGTTCAACAACTCTCTGTTTGAAGCCATTGGAAGGGTAAGCATTCTAGGTAGTTGTTCCTGTTCATGTTCATGTTTGAGAGT
Organism: Fragaria vesca subsp. vesca; assembly: GCF_000184155.1. Lineage (NCBI taxonomy): Eukaryota > Viridiplantae > Streptophyta > Magnoliopsida > Rosales > Rosaceae > Fragaria > Fragaria vesca. The sequence goes on along the minus strand of NC_020495.1, from coordinate 29,061,123 downwards.
TTTGATTCAAACATCAGAGTAAAGTTGTTAGTTTCATTGTTAATGTCACCATTAGAGGAATAAAGTCCATGATCGTTCAAATCCAAGTACTTGGTACTATTTTGGATTCGAATTTATTCGTTTGGTTCTTTTGACGATTGCTGAGTGGATGTAGACAAACACAGACAAAGGCAAACGTTACTGTGACTACTGACTAGGAAAATAGTTATGGTATATTTTATATATGCAACCACTATATATAACTTTATCCAGAAAACCCTTTACAGCTACTGAACCCAATAGTATGGGTCAGTGCTTTACTCTTTGATATATTGAAGCAGAAGCAAGAAATGAAGAGACAGAGTGACATGAGAAGCAGGGTATTGCTCTTCATGATTGTGCTAATAAGGAAAGTGGATGGATAACAGTTGTTAGGGGGTTGGTTGTTTCAATGAGTACCATCTTTCTTTTACTTTTTACTATAAATGATTGACTTCTGTTGAGGGTTTTAGGCCACCATACCCAGTAGTTAAGTAGTTGGTGGAAAGCTAATGTTTTAGGGTCACAGGTCCTTTAAGAAGACAATAACTAGAATCCAGCTTTCATTGAAAGAAAACTACAAGAGTAATAATTTCTTGTGTTTTGTAGTGAAACACTTTGAGGAAAGAGTAATGGGAGTTAGACTGAAATGAGGTTAATGAGAATTTAAGAAGGTAACTAATAGCTGCTGTATTTACCATTTGCAGGTGGTGTCAACTGAGGCTAGAGCAATGTACAATGTGGGATTGGCAGGATTGACATACTGGTCTCCAAACATTAACATTTTCCGAGACCCGAGATGGGGAAGAGGCCAGGAGACTCCGGGAGAAGACCCATTGCTTACGAGTAACTACGGATCAGGATATGTTAGAGGTCTTCAACAAACCGATAGCGAAGACAAGAGTAGGCTTAAAGTTGCAGCATGTTGTAAACATTATACAGCCTATGATTTGGACAATTGGAAAGGAGTTGACAGATACACCTTCAATGCAGTGGTAAGAGTTGGTTCACATTTTCTTGATGTGTCAATTTATTTCGAAAACTAACATTTGACATTGTCAATTTGTCATTAGGTAACAAAACAAGATATGGATGATACATTTCAACCACCATTCAAAAGTTGTGTTCTTGATGGGAATGTTGCTAGTGTCATGTGTTCTTACAACAAGGTGAATGGAACACCAACCTGTGCAGATCCCGACCTTCTTTCTGGGGTTATCCGAGGCGAATGGAAGTTGAATGGGTATGTCAATTTCCCCTTATTATGTGTCTTTCCCAAGTTTATGTATGATTTATGCATTCCTGGCAAGAATCTGTGTTAACTTTACATGGATATTGGACAATGCTGCAGATACATTGTTACTGATTGTGATTCAATAGATGTCTACTACAAGAACCAACACTACACCAAGACGCCTGAAGAGGCTGCAGCAAAGGGCATATTGGCAGGTAATAACACTATACAATTTTGTTCATAATGTGGTTGATCACTCAGATTAATTTTCCTTGTATTCCAGATATATCTTATATCGTTTGAGATAAACTATCTTAATCATGATAAGGTGATTTGCTACTGGTCTAAATTCGCAGGAGTGGATCTAGACTGTGGATCATTTCTAGGAAAATACACAGAAGGAGCAGTGAAAGGGGGACTTGTTACTGAGGCAGCTATTGACAAGGCAATCACAAACAATTTTGGCACTTTGATGCGTCTCGGCTTTTTTGATGGAGATCCAAGGAAGCAACCATATGGAAATCTTGGTCCAAAAGATGTGTGCACTGCAGCAAACCAGGAACTGGCACGTGAAACAGCAAGACAAGGGATAGTGTTGCTCAAGAATGCTCCAGGATCACTGCCTCTGTCTCCCACAGCCATCAAATCCTTGGCAGTTATAGGTCCCAATGGCAATGTCACAAAGACCATGATCGGCAACTACGAAGGTACATGTAATAAAACTCTCAAATGACTACGATGCATTTCACATATGTTCTGACACTATCTTGGTTGTAAAAACTTTTGCAGGCAACCCTTGCAAATATACCACTCCTTTGCAAGGCCTAACAGCAGTAGTTCCCACAACATTTGTGGCCGGGTGCCCGGATGTGGCTTGTGGCACTGCCAAGGTTGATGATGCTACCAAGTTAGCAGCAGCAGCAGATGCAACTGTAGTTATAGTGGGTGAAAATCAATCAATTGAGACTGAGAGTCATGATAGAATCGACCTCTATCTTCCAGGACAGCAAACTCTTCTAATAACTGAAGTAGCAAAGGCATCTAAAGGACCTGTAATACTTGTCATAATGTCTGGAGGAGGTTTTGATATCACCTTTGCAAAAAATAATGACAAAATTACAAGCATTCTTTGGGTTGGCTACCCCGGCGAAGCTGGTGGAGCTGCCATTGCTGACGTGATTTTTGGCTTCTATAATCCATGTAAGCCATAAGCTCTAATTGAGAAACTTAACTAAATGCAATTTTAAAGCAACTAGACAAATTCCTGAATTTCTGTTAGCTTATCACTACACAACGTACATTCTGAAAAAGTATTTTCTCAACTTGATTATAGTTTTGAGTTTCTAACAATTAGAACTATGTTACTGCAGAATCTTTCTCATTTATTAAACATCGGAACTCTTGTTTGACTGCTACTATTGCAGGTGGAAGACTACCTATGACGTGGTATCCACAAGCTTATGTAGACAAGGTCCCTATGACAAACATGAATATGAGAGCAGATCCTGCAAGTGGTTACCCAGGAAGGACTTACCGGTTTTACACTGGTGACACGGTTTATGCATTTGGAGATGGAATAAGCTACTCCACCTTCAATCACCGCCTTGTTCGAGCACCGAACCAAGTTTCCATTCCCTTAGAAGAAGATCATGTGTGCTACTCATCAAGTTGCCAATCACTTGATGTTGTCGAAGAAAGGTGTCAAAATCTAGCCTTTGATATCCATTTGGGGGTGAAAAACATGGGCAAAATGTGTGGAAGTCATACAGTCTTGCTGTATTCGAGTCCTCCATCTGTGCACAATGCACCAAAAAAGCACTTGTTGGGATTTGAAAAGGTTTTCCTTAGCTCTCAGGGAGAAGCATTGGTCAAGTTCAATGTGGATGTTTGCAAGCACTTGAGTGTGGTTGATGAGCTAGGAAATAGGAAAGTTGCTTTGGGAGATCATGTGCTGCATGTAGGAGATTTGAGACAGACATTGAGTGTGAGGATTTGAAACAAGTCTTCAAGTCCTCTGCTGCGATTATGATTCTTAGAACAAATGGAAAATTTGTGCCTCAGAATAAGTTAGATAATTTTCCAAAGGTTCTCATTTCTTTAGGCCAAGCCTCGTTGTTCAGAATTTAAAAAAATGTAGAACTATCATAGAGAAGTTCACACACGTTTCAACAGTTTCTTGTCTGTTTCTTAGTCTTCATTGTTATTGCCTAGCCAAATAGTTCAGACTAACCAAAACTAGAAAACAAAAACATAAACAAAAACAAAAATTGACACTTACCCAGCTTCCAAAATTGACAAAACTTCATTGCCAAAAAAAAAATTTGACAAAACTTCCTGGATTATTTCCAGAATTATAAAGGTGCAACATGAACAACAAGAATGGGAAATTTTCCAACATATTCACCACATTCACTAAATTAGTATAGGACACTTAACCGGTTTTTGGTATCACATGCATCAGTGTATGTGAGGGTTGATGTGGTAAAAAGTCCAACCTATTGCAAATTTTATTTCATTAAAGAGATAAACTTAGCCCCGGGTACAATTTCAGTGGCAAGGTCAACGTGATACCCACATTTATAATCCTACCATTGTGATACCCGAAGTCATATTATGATATGAATAATACCATTGTGATACCCACAAATAAGAGGACATGTTGATGTCCGGATAAGAGGACATGTTGATGTCCGGATAAGAAGACATGTTGTCACCCATAGATGGAGGCATGGTGACACCACAAATGTGGTAGATGGTGTCACTAGGCCGTGGCTCCCACGATTTAGAGGGAGGCCATTTGATTCGATAAATACTCGCCAAGGAAGAATGCGAGTTTGACACAGCTTGATCATTTGATCAATGATACTCATTCGTCTGTTACTTCTGAATTATGGTCATCATTGGGGGACGCCTCAATATCAATACCAATCCATATAGAAATCTCTACAAATAGAAATTACACTAGTGTACATGATGACGTGGTTTAATGAGTTTGATATCGAAGCATACTTCGTTGTAAATACCAACGTTGTAGATTGACCTAAATGGAAAGATACGATCCAATTTAAACAAATAGATAGATCTTTGGTTAGGTGACGCCGACACCCCAAGTGTAAACCCTATCAGTTATATCTTTGTTAGAAAGTGTAGTGAGAAAAAGAGCTTAGACTCACCTTCTGGCGCAAGGTATCTCACAAATGTCCTGGAATCGACTACGATGAGATATACACTCATAATGGATGTCATTGCACTCCATTAATTTGCCTTGTCAGTAATTGGTAGTTTCCAAAAAACTGAACATGCAACTTGGAGTCACAACTTATCTTTGTTGGGAACTAAGATATGTACATAAAGATCTTAAATAGATCGGTTTTCACCCATATTTCATCCAAATCAAGTGGCTCATGAGCACAGAGCGTGTTTGCAAGGTATTTACAAAGTATCTACTTGATTAGGGAAGGGAGATGATGAATTATGTCTTGTTGCGTGTAAGTTCTGGATGAATCGTGATGAACTCTTGTTAAACTAAGAGATGTCACTGATCCAAAATTAAGAATAAAAGGATATTGGGAATACTTGGTCTTGAAAGTGAGGACCATTATTGATTATGCTTATTCATCAATCGGCTTAAGGCAAGCTAAAGGACAATAAAGTTATGCCTATATGTATCCCTTGATCAGTTAAAGTCATGAGAAGACTTGTTTTGTCCATATGACGAAGAAGTCTTAGGAGAAATTCTCCATCTAAATACGGTAGCACATTCATGTCCTTGTTATAATATGCTCGACTCGACATCTCATTCACTATAAACTTGTAAGGCCAAGTTCTCCTTAGTCTTTAACTCTCTTCCTAGCAGTCGAGCAGCCTCGCTCCCTCTTAGATGAGTGTGAATAAATATCAAGGTAGTGGCCGGATGCCAATATAATGGCAGTAATTCCTTCTATGAAAGGTTTAGGCTTATTCTGTCCCTACAGAAAGACACGTCAAATGCGAAAACAGAATATGCTCAGTTTCGTAGGTCAACATCCACGTGACCTACAGGATAGCCCACTCGTTAGAAAATGGTGAAATTGGTATCATTGGAAATGTCTATGTGTCTACTTTCTAGAGACACTAACCATTTGATCACGCTTATCCAATGTCTTAAATATAGATACTTTTGTCGGCGAAATATTGTTTTTTTGCACCAGCGAAACTATCTCAGCCTCCCATCATTTTCTCGTGAGAAATTATCGAGATTTCGTGAAATATCGTAATATTTTACGAAACAGACGATATTTTTGGAAATGAAGGGAATATTCTAGAAAAATTCTGGAATTATATTCAAACAAAACCCTGTTTGTGACAGGTTTCGAAACTGAAACCTTCCGAAAGGAAGATATGCGCCACTACCAACTCCACTGGACTGGGTTTTGTTTATGTTATGTTACTTTTAGTATTAGAATTACTTTGTTTTTTTACAATTTATCTTCACATTTTCCTTTTCAATTTTATTTGTTTCAATCTTTTTATTTTAAATTCAATATATCGTTTATTGTAGTTAATCAGATTAGTAAAGTATCAAGATTAGAGAATTCTCATCTTATTTAAAATACAAAATACATATATATAATGCCAATAAAAAAAAATCAAAAAGCACATGTAGCCTAATCTATACGACTATACAACTATTTATATATCTACACACACACTAATTCACCTTATATAGTACTAATGTATTATGTACGTAATATGGGGACGGATCCGTGGCACACAAAATTATAACCAGAATATCATTTGTTAGATCTAATAGCAAGTAACCGTTGAGATTAGTCATAAAACTTAATATGTTTTTTTTTAAATCAATTTAAGATATCTATTTATTAAAGACATAATCAGGATTAATGATTACTATTCTTCATTTGGAATATAATAAGAGAAAATTATTCATTTCCTATTAAAACTCATTTATTAAAGAGGAAAGAAAACAAACTAAGTAAATACCACGTTAGAAAATTGACTGTAGTTGAAGGCAATCATCCAGTGCACCATAAACATAATTATTTTAGCTTCTTGTTGTTTTTTATCTAAGTACTTCGATACATAATTTGATTATAAATTTTCCAATATGCTATTGGCAGACATCATATGATAATTTTGTTCTTTCAAGAAGAAGACGTAGATGATGATGATACTCTCCAGTAAACGAGTTTTATTTCTCATATCGATATTTATTATTTTCCTTTTGTTTCTAGTAAATGAGTTTCAATAGGAAACCATTAACTTCCTCTTAATTGTATTCCAAAATGAGAGTAGGTAATCTTCAATTTTCATTATAGATTTTATAAATTTATTTAAAGAAAAAGAAAAGAAAAAAAAAGATATTTAGTTTTCATGACTAATCTCAACCATTAGTTGCTATTAGATCTAACGGATAATATGATAGTTATAATTTTGATTATAATTTTGTATGTCACGGATCAGCCCCCATTTAATATACTTGCTTATAGAGTAAATAATTGATCAAATAAACATAGCATAAAGTTTTACATGGGAATATGTTTTTATGCAAATTTCAATAGTTTCTGTCGAATTTTCGTCCATATCGATACTTGCCGAAATTTTCTTCGAAATTTTCTTTTTTCAAATGGTCGATATATCCATAATCACCGATATTTTAGTCATTACACCTATCATATTGAGTGAATTATGGCTATTTTCGTAAAGTATGACGGATCTGCCCGAGAATCTGCTTTTGCAGAACAGTCAACTTCGACAGAGTTTTGTGCAGCTCAAGATGAACTAGGTCATGGACCTTGTATGGTTGGAAAGCTACGGATGTCTAGTTTCCAGAATTTTTTACAATTCGTCTATACCTATTGTATCGAAGGTGTTATGACTCACTACCAGGACAAGTACTTTAGCCGACGAATCTAAAGACCATCGTCGGCTATTGTCCAGACTTTAGCCGACGAACTATTTTTCGTCGGCTATTGTTCCAGCTTTTAGCCGACGAACTATTTGTCGTCGGCTATTGTTCCAGACTTTAGCCGACGAACTATTTTTCGTCGGCTATTATTCCAGATTTTAGCCGACGAACAGTATATTCGTCGGCTTTACTGACAAACTTTAGCCGACGAATATCTCTGTTTCGTCGGCTAAAGTATATAATTAAAATATTTAAAAATAACTATAGCCGACGACATAGAGTCTGTTTCGTCGGCTTTAGTAGTGTTTAGCCGACGAAACATACCATAATTCGTCGGCTAAACCCTTTGGAAAAAAAAAAAAATTACTATAGCCGACGAATTGTGGCATGTTTCGTCGGCTATAACGCCATTCTAGTAAAAAAAAAAAAATACAACGAAAATTCTTAAATTACCATTCCAAGCAAGCTGCAAAATACACCAAAACAATTCCATATAATATAACCAACAAAGAAGCACATAAAACTATATAAGGTATCAACTACACAAAAATCTAGATGGTCTAAAATCAATATCCGAATCTCGGGCCTGCTGGTGTGAGATTGCGGCGGCAGAGGT
>NC_020495.1:29039268-29046811 GCF_000184155.1 Fragaria vesca subsp. vesca | reverse complement strand
AAAGTTTACCATAGCCGACGAAAATTTAACTTAGCCGACGAAAGATAATTTCGTCGGCCTGGTTTTTTTTTTTCGTCGGCTAAAGCCTTTCTTCTGATAGTGACTGTTTAATTACACAAAGGTCATGCCACGTGTGAATCTGATTTTCAACGCGAACTTATGTTTTGAGTTGTTAGGCAACCTTCTCCTTAAAGATCAAATTAATGCTAAGCATAGCAGGTCTGATCTAAGAATCATGTGGCTGGATTTAATGACTAAATCGTTGCCCAAGTCCACTTTTGAAGTATGTGAAGAGAATTGGCCTACGCCTTTTATCTAAACTCCGAGATTGAGTTACCAATCAGGGTAGAGTTGTTGTGTAGACATTAGGGGAAGTCTATATCACATGTTAGCTTGAAATGTAGTTGGTGTATTGTGCTCTTTTTCCCTTTGTCCAAGTCTTTTATTTTACCCACGAAATTTTTGTTTTACTTGGCAAAATTTTTACCGAGACAACACCATAAGCACAGTAACGTATTAGGGACGCAACACAAGGGGAGTGTTTAAAGAAATTATATTTTCGTCCTTTTGTTATGTGTCTTGCCCTAATATACGTAGGATTGGTTAATTTGTTTCCTTATTAAAATATATTACAGTATTGATAGATCTTTCGAGAGGCTCTATGTAATATCTATAAATAGATCTTTCTATCAATGAATGAGTAGACCGTTATTATTGTTATATGTTCTCCTTCAACATATACCTCATTGTTAGAACAAGAACAAGATACGCACCTTATCGTGAAACACGTAATTATCATAATCAAGATCTCTTAGAACCTTGTACAATTTCATATGGATTTTTCATCTAATCTTCGTTTGACTAGGTGCCTATTGCTTGAAAAGATTTAGTAAAGGAAAGCCAAATATAATAATATCCTAGCTATATTACAAAATTCGAAGCAATCAAGCTAACAACAAAAAAACGTGCAAGAAGTTGTAGAGAGAGGCACCAAAATCATATGTGAAATTGTGAATGCTCTTTGGGAAGAAAAATACCTGCTAAGGAGAACAAGAACAAGAACTCAAACCTTTTTACAAATGTGTAATGAATATATACACACACATTAAAGTCAGCAATATAAATTTAAAAAGAGGAAAAAATCATGGATGGAATTGATTAAGATAGAATTAAGAAAAATTCAAATGGATGCTCAAACTAAGGAAAATTTAATTTAACTTTTTTAGTTTTTATACATCAGAAGGGCAAATTAGACATACTAAAAACAAAGAAAAATAATAATAAAAGGTTTTGGGTGTAGAATGAAATAAATTATGGATGTGGGTGTACATTAATATAGGCTTGGTAATTTGGGTTTTTATCTGATTTTTATATTGATATGAACTTTGCTTTCAGCTTGGTAATTTGGGTTTTTATCTGATTTTTATATTGATATGAACTTTGCTTTCAAAACCGCCCTCTTTTGAAGGGAAGTAAAAAAACAAGTCATACGCTCCACAATAAGTGGAGCCGTGGATCTCAAAACCCTAGGTTTTTGTGCAAGGCGGCGGTGAACTCTGGCTGCGAACTCTTTGACGGCACCTCATCTCGGTGAGGCGTTTGGTAGAGGTGGTGTGCTCGCGTATAGCGTGGATCAGGATCTGAGATTTGGGTTAAAGGCTTGCCGTCTGTGGCAGGCTTTGTTGTTTGTCGAAGACATTTCAATTAAAGGCGGAGGCAATTCAGATATGTTCGTTGGAGAAGACGGAGTGAGCATCGGAACAGCGGCGGCAAACGCAGAAGGCATCGTCTTTGGAGGAGGTTTAGGGTTACTCCAAGTTTTTGAGGCCGTTTCGCAGCAGAGAAGTTTGTCCAAGTTTCTAAGGCTGTTCTGTAGCGACATCATGGTCCTTCAACCAAGCAAGCCACCGGACTGAGCCGGCGGTGACGGAGTCCTCTAGAAGACTTTTCATGGCGGTCGGGACTGTATGGGTGAATGAGGGAGGGTGGTGGGCCATTGGGCTGGGCTCTTCTCTTTTCTCCATGTGGGCCAGGCTGGGCTTCTATGTTTGGGATTAAGGGGGAGAAGGATCCATTCTGAACCCTAGTTTGTCTTATCCCGCTTCTTAACGATGAAAGGTACACCGATGTAGGTCTTAGGTCTAATTCGTTAAGTGTTGTAAGATTTACTAGGGCTAGGAAGGTTCATTGTTTTCTAGTCGTTCGTATCCATATTTTTAGATGTTGTTTTGATGTTGTTTTTCAATTCTTAGATATAGCTCGTATTTAGTTTTTTAGCTTTGCTGCTGGATGGTCTTCGGACTATTCATGCTTGACATTTTGATCGTTATGATCTATGATGAATGAAACTTTCTCCATTCCCCGCAACAACAACAACAACAATAAAAAAAAACCCGCCCTCTTTTGAAGAAGAGCTTCATATATACTTGAGAAGAGGGGACGACTGCAAAAAGCTCTGAAAGCAAAAGATTCGGGTGTAAGTCGGATGAGAGGTCTAACGGAGGAGCCTTTCCTGATCGCAATCCTCTGCTTAGGCAACTCTTCACCCTCAGAAAATCTCCGATCACTGCTTCTGTTCATTCAGGTACACCACTTTCTTCATCTTTCACTATTCAACTTTCTGATCATCCAAGGATTTTCTGAAATGAAGGCATTTTAGAAAATCTATCCCTGATCTTTCACTGACTCAGTAAACCTCTTTAGGAAATTAGGAATAGGATTTAAATGAGAATTGGACGAGCACCAGAAAGGAAAGAAAGTAAATACAGTATAGATTCTCACTGCCAAAACCCACCCACCAACTCCAAAACCCTATTTACATTAATGGAGCTGAGCTAGTCCATTTCATTTTATCAATCATCCTTCTTTATTCTTCAGGGGCTGCTAGAATACAATCTGTATCTTAAATTTCGAATTAGATACCATTTATTACTACCCAATTCGTTTTCATTACCTCCATTAATGATATACTAAGAAATGTAGTATATATACAACCACCCTCTGCACCACCCCATCAAACAGAGCAGCCATTTTTTGTTCCTCTCCTCAAACTCTCTCAAGGCCACAACTTCAATGGCCTCCCCTGTTTTATGTTCCCCTGTTCAAAACAGGGCCTTGCTCTGGTTCTGTTTCACTATTTGCTACATACTGTTATGTCTCTGCTCTGTGAGCTCAGTTTCAGGCCAGTCGTATGCCTGCGGCGACGGGTTTAATGCCAGAAGCTTCCCGTTCTGCGACAAGTCGTTGGCGGTGGATGCGAGGGTGGCGGACCTGGTGCAGAGGCTGACATTGCAGGAGAAGATTACATTTCTGGTGGACGCAGCAGGGAATGTGAGCAGGCTTGGAATACCAACGTACCAATGGTGGTCGGAAGCGTTACACGGTGTGTCGAAAGTCGGCCGTGGAGGGACCAAGTTTACTGAACTCGTTCCCGGAGCAACCAGCTTTCCTCAGCCCATTTTGACGGCGGCGTCGTTCAACAACTCTCTCTTCGAAGCTATTGGAAGGGTAAGCATTCTAGTTGCTCATGTTAATGTTTTCGGACTTCTGATTCAGAAGTTTTTCTAGTGTCATTATTAATGTCACCATTAGAGTCTACCATGGTTAGAATAGTAGTTGGTTTTGAATTTATTTGTTTGGTTCTCTTTCGAAGTATACAAACACAAACCAAGTTACAGAATTAAATGGGATGTGAATATATTTATGGCTTATTTTGAATATGCAACCACTATCCTTTTGCAGAAAACCTATACTTCTACTGAACCCAAAAGCATGGCTCACTGCTTCTTTACCCTTTTGAAATTTTGACATAGAAACAAGAAAGAAGTAGACAGAGGAACATGAGAAGAAGGGTGTTGCTATTCATGATTGTACTAATAAGTTCCTAGTCGATTCAATCAGTCGTTGAGTACCATTTCCTTCTACATTTTACTATAAATGATCGAGTTATGTTTAGGGTTAAGTAGTTGTTGGAAAGCTAATTTCTTGGGCTAAGGTTCTTCAAGCATCCAATTACTTTTACAGGGATCCAGCTTGCAGATAAAGAAAAACCAAGAGTTTCAAAGTCTTGTGTTTTGCAGAGAAACAATAGGGTCAAACTTTAATGAGAATTTAAGAGGTAATTAACCAACTTGTATTTATTATATGCAGGTGGTGTCAACTGAGGCCAGAGCAATGTACAATGTGGGATTGGCCGGATTGACATACTGGGCTCCTAACATTAACATTTTCCGAGACCCGAGATGGGGAAGAGGCCAGGAGACTCCGGGAGAAGATCCATTGCTCACTAGTAACTACGGGGCGGGATACGTTCGAGGTCTTCAACAAACTGATAGCCAAGACAAGAATAGGCTTAAAGTTGCAGCATGTTGTAAACATTATACAGCCTATGATTTGGACCATTGGAAAGGATATGACAGATACACCTTCAATGCAGTGGTAAAAACATGAGTGAATTGGTTCAATTTTCTTTATGAGTCAATATATTTCGAAAACTAACATTTGACATTGTGATTAGGTTACACAACAAGATATGGAAGATACATTTCAACCACCATTGAAAAGTTGTGTCCTTGAGGGGAATGCTGCTAGTGTCATGTGTTCTTACCAACAGGTTAATGGAAAACCAACCTGCGCAGACCCGGACCTACTTTCTGGTGTAATCCGAGGCGAATGGAACTTGAATGGGTATGTCATTTTCACCTAATATGTCACCTTTCCTAGTATATGATTTGTGCTTTCGCAATGAGACTGGGTGTTAATTTTACATGGATTTCGAATAAATGCTGCAGATACATAGTCACTGATTGTGATTCAATAGATGTGTACTACAACTACCAACATTACACCAAGACACCAGAAGAAGCTGCAGCTATGGGTATATTGGCAGGTGATTATATTCTACAATTTGTTCATAATATGATTGAGCACTGAGAATATTTCCCTTGTATCCCATACATCATATATCATTTTAAACAACTATCTTAATCATAACAAAATATATAAATGATTTGCTACTGGTGTAAATTTGCAGGAGTGGATCTAGACTGTGGACCATACTTTGGAATGTATACAGAAGGAGCAGTGAAAGGGGGACTTGTGACTGAGGCAGCCATTGACAAGGCCATCACAAACAATTTCGGCACTTTGATGCGTCTAGGCTTCTTTGATGGTGATCCAAGCAAGCAACCATATGGAGATCTGGGTCCAAAAGATGTGTGTACTCCAGAGAACCAGGAGCTGGCACGTGAAACAGCGAGACAAGGGATAGTGTTGCTCAAGAACAGTGCAGGATCACTACCTCTGTCTCCCACAGCCATTAAATCCTTGGCAGTTATAGGTCCCAATGGCAATGCCACAGACACTATGATCGGCGACTATTTTGGTTGGAACATTTTGCATTTCACATTTTGGTTGTAATAAAATGATCAAATGTCTACAACGCATTTCACATTCTTTCTGACACTATATTGGTTGGAACATTTTGCAGGCATCCCTTGCAAATATACATCTCCATTGCAAGGCCTAACAGCCGTAGTTCCTGCAACGTTTGTGGCAGGATGCCCTGATGTGGCCTGTGGCACTGCCCAGGTAGATGATGCTACCAAGTTAGCAGCAGCAGCAGATGCAACTGTAGTTATAGTGGGTGAAAATCAATTAATTGAGACAGAGAGTCATGATAGAACCGACCTCTATCTTCCAGGACAGCAAACTCTTCTAATATCTGAAGTAGCAAAGGCATCTAAAGGACCTGTAATCCTTGTCATAATGTCTGGAGGAGGGTACGATATCACCTTTGCGAAAAATGATGATAAAATTACAAGCATTCTTTGGGTTGGATACCCCGGCGAAGCTGGTGGAGCTGCCATTGCTGACGTGATTTTTGGCTTTTATAATCCAAGTAAGCTATAAGCTCTTATTGATAAGTCATTCAAATGCAATTAAAACAACTTGCAGAAGTTCCTTGTGTTGATACAGAACCTTTCTTATTTATCAAACATCAGAAACTCATAGATGACTACTACAATATTGCAGGTGGAAGACTACCTATGACCTGGTATCCACAAGCTTATGTAGACAAGGTTCCTATGAATAACATGAATATGAGACCAGATCCTGCAAGTGGTTACCCCGGCAGGACTTACCGGTTTTACACTGGTGACACGGTTTATGAATTTGGACACGGATTAAGCTACTCCAACTTCAGTCACCGCCTAGTTCAAGCACCGAAGCAAGTTTCCATTCCCTTAGAGCAGGATCATGTATGCCACTCATCAAGTTGCCAATCACTTGATGTTGTCGAAGAAAGGTGCCAAAATCTAGCTTTTGATATTCATGTGGGGGTGAAAAACATGGGCAAAATGAGTGGAAGTCATACAGTGATATTGTATTCAAGCCCTCCATCAGTGCACAACGCGCCTAAAAAGCACTTGTTAGGATTTGAGAAGGTTTTCCTTAGCTCTCAGAAGGAAGCATTGGTCAAGTTCAATGTGGATGTTTGCAAGCACTTGAGTGTGGTTGATGAGTTAGGAAACAGGAAAGTTGCTTTGGGAGATCATGTACTGCATGTGGGAGACTTGAAGCAGACACTGAGTGTGAGGATTTGAAACTAGTCTTCAAGTCATCTGCTGCGATTGTGATTCTTAAAACAACTAGAAAATTTGAGCTTGAAAATAAGTTAAGAGTTTGCAAAAGGTTCTTACTTCCTAGGGCCGAGCCAAGTTGTTCATGATCAAAAGTTTAGAAGAAACATGATAGAGAAGTTCAGATAGTTTCTGAAACTTTCTTGTTTGTTTCATAATTGGGTTCCACTTGTGTGTCTTAAGGTATGGATACCCAACAAGTTTTGACTTGCTATAGCAGGTTAAAGAAAACTAACACCGTTAACTCTCCGTTAAGTCTCTCTATATTTACAGTTTTCATTAGAAATATCTATCATTCAGATGAGCAAAATCACACAAAAATAGACTTTCTAAAAATCAAAATGATTCTTGAGACTGTCTACAACTATCATAAGAAACATCTACTACTGTCATGAAAAATATCACAGAAAATGTTTCAAGTCGAAAGACACATTTAACATAAGACACATCTACTGTTTTCATTAGAAAAGTAGACTTTCTACAAATCAAAATTGTTCATGAGATTGAATCAACCAAAGGTAAAATTTGCAACTCTACATTTAACATAAGATACATATACTGTTTTTATTAAAAATCTCTACCATTAACATAAACGAAATCAAAGAAAAGTAGACTTTCTAGAAATAAAATTGTGAGAATGAGATTGAACCAACCGAAAGTAAAATTTTCAAGTCGACATTTAACATAAGACATATCTACTATTTTCATTAGAAACGTATACCATTAACATAAGAGAAATCAAAGAAAAGTAAACTTTCTGGAAATCAAAATTGTTCTTGAGATTGAATCAGTAATGGAAGGTGAAAGTTGCAAAGTCTACATTTAACATAAGACACATCTACTATTTTCATTAGAAACATCTACCATTAACATAAGAGAAATCAAAGAAAAGTAGACTTTCT